>NC_065534.1:38587569-38891512 GCF_932294415.1 Quercus robur | reverse complement strand
ATGAGCACTTACAAACTTTGAAAGAAACAATTCGTATAATCCTTCCAAATGCATTAGTTTTACTGGAACCTGGCTACCAATATGATCTGACTCAAATCTTCTGGTGAAAACAGTTCCCCTATTTTGGATACCAATGTACGCTTTCCGAGAAGGATCATGCACTGGTACAAATGCTGGCAACAAACTGCATACCCGAAGCGAGCAAGAGATCGCAATTCAGTTCAAGTTATACACAGATAAAACATGATTCAAATATAATATTATATTATCCAATATCATGGTAAACAGTTTGCCCCAACCCAGTGTGCCCCAATGTAAGGGAGAATGCCTAGACTAACTATAAACCTAGAAGTCTCCAGTTCGACTCCTAGCTGAGGCATTTCGCAATTTACACAATGCCTGCTCACTTGGGATGTATAGGCATCCGGGGTTCACCCCTTAGGGGTAGTTCCATTGGCCCATACCTTGAGGGGAGGGTCATCACAAGAAATATATATATGGGGTAAACTGTTCATCAAGACACTGTAAGAAACTCTTTTTAAAATTATTGGAAAAGGAAGAAATGCAAAACAAGGATTCCAAGGAGGTCACCCAATACCGCAAGAAACTTACTAATTTAATTTAAAAGGAAAGAATGTGTTAGTGTATTCTAAAAACAGGACAGCAGAATGAAATACCAACAGAATCATAAATTCTTCACATCTTCAAAAAAGTGCATGACCATATTGGAAGCACTGAGGTTAATTTGCAATGGGCCAACTCCCCTAGCCGTTATGGAGGACACAAGGGAGCCATACTTCACCAATAATTAAATAGAAAAATTTTCAACTGAGAACCCTACCTTGAACAATTTGACAAAGCAATTGCAACTGCACTTAAAAGCTTGCTAGCCTCTGGTGCATCAAGAACTACACCACTAGCACTTTGAGGAGCAATCACCTGGTGATGCAATTACAAGGAGTGAAGAACTGAACATAGCAAAAACACTCAATATTGTGGTACAAAGTGCAAGTCAAAACATACCAAAAACTCCTTTACCCCAAAACAAAATTGCAGATCATGCAAATTGAAGTTCCAGTCTGAAACTTTTCCTGTCAACCAGTAACCAAATTTGAATAGATACTACTCTCCACAATGTGTGATGAACAAATTACAACCAAAAAAAAGCTCTCCACATACCATCATCAGTGTTGCTTTTCTCAAAGTAATATTCCATGAGATAACTTTTTAAGGCATACTTTAGCTCAAATTTGACTTTATATAAGTTCTTTGAAAACTCCAAGAGAACAGCACCTTTTTCCTACAAAAATTTAATAAGAAAATCCACATTCGGGGGTTAACATCAAACACAGCTTCACTTATAAGGATAAGCTAAACCACACAGTGTCCAGTAACAAAGCCAACTTCTATGTCATTTCAAAGAAAATTGAAGCATTGCAGGGAAAAATTAATGGTATAATAAAGAAGCATAATTCAACGGCTATGATTTTTGGCCCAGATTTTTCCACTTCCAATATGAAGTAGCAATAAACTTAAAAGAAACAAAGAAATTAAATTCCATGAAACAAATACCTATTGTTCAAACAATTTATCAACAACTACCCACAATCATATCCATAGTTTCACAGAGCAAGAGAACTGACTGCCTTTGCAACCAGATTAAAGGTCACACAAACAACTTAACTCAGAATAATACTAAAGCAAGATACCTAGATGGTTTGCCAATAAGGGTAGAACAAGAAAACAATGACTTCAACAAGCACAAAAGCAAATCCCCACAGGGGTACTGGGTGGTGGATTCATTGGTGTGGGGCATGACATAAACCCGGAGGTCCTAGGTTCAATCCACCACATTATCAGTCCCTGGGTTTCCAAAGTATCTCATGTTCTGGAAGTGGAATAGTTTGGCTAAAGGCTGGAACACCACTTCCTTATATAAACAAGCACAGAAGCAAGGTTTGCGTACGTTACAAGGTAATGGCTTGTTGTAAGTCAAGAATTCCCTAATTATTAGAATGAAAAACAATGGCTAAAATTATAAAAATGATTATAAAATCCCCTCAAAGTATGCTAATTACTAATTATTATCAACACTAGCTAACGTTATCATCGAAACGCAACTCTAACAAATGTCCATATCATTCAGTATCAAAATGCATGCATTTCTGTGTGCATGCTCCAATTTACACAACATATACATTTAAGTTTTCCAATCCAAGCAAACATACCAACAAATTTTTCGGGCCATCAGACATCCATTGCCGACAAACCGCTTCGATTTCAGAAATGAACCTATTGAAAAATATGAAATTAGGAATATGAGACCTCAATTGCACGATCCAAAAAGCTGAATTCAATTGTAAGTTACCTTTCCCATGAAGAAGCAAGCGTGAAATCATCAAAATGCTCAACCTGCACATATACGCAATTGGAAAACATAAAAAGCTCGTGAAATAGTGAAATGCCAAACTCAATTTTCAGAATTCAAATTAACTCAGAAATTCCGCTCAACTAGATAAAAAGCGTTTGGAGCAAGCAGTTTCGTAAAGCAAGAATGTGAATTATATAGAGGAATGAAGAACTGGAATTTGAAATTGGGTGGCAAAAATGTAAATATATATATAGAGAGAGAGAGGAATGAAGAGCATGCCTCCTCGTCTAGAGCTTCATCTTCTGAATCAGACTCCACCTTGCTGGAAGACGCCATGAGAGATCTGAGAGAGTCGAAGTCGAAGAGTAGTAGCAAGACTGAGGTTTGTGTTTCTTTTGTTCTTTTTTAATACAATTTCGAATTGAGACTGATCTGTGTATGAGGAAGAGGAAGAGGAAGACAAAGACTAGTAAATCTAAAAAGTGCAGGAAACGCTTTTTTTTTTTTTTTTTTATAAAGCAGGAAACGCATTTGATTCTGCCGCTATCCGATGCTGTGCCTTTTTTCTTTTTCTTTTTTGAGAAAAATCCGATGCTGTACCTTTGTGAGCAAAATAATTTTTTTTGGGGGCAAAAATGCAATTTACAACTAACTTTGCCTTAAAAATCAATTTACACCTCTACTCATTTTAGTACGAAAACTTTATTCTAAATTATTTTAGTTGTTTTGAGTTTAAAAATGGTTCCTTAATTTTACCCAAAAATTATTTTAATTGTTTAAATTGGTTTTTTTTTTAGTAATTTTTGGGCAAAATTATTAGACTAAAATAATTAACTTCAAATTTAAATGGCTAAAATATTTTTTGGACAAATTTACAATGCTAAAATGACAAGCTTCAAGGGGATTCTAGCCTTTTGCCCTTATTGGACAAAATATTCAGCAATATGCCCTTGTTTCTAAACTATATAGGTTTGTGCCCCAGTTTTGAAACTAGATTAGTTTAAAATCAAGTTATGCCAAATGAAACTTTAAAAAAAAATGCACGGAACTTGAGCTCATGGAGCTCGAGTTCCATACCTATAGTGGCGTTTTTTTAGTAATATTGTGGCGATTTTTAGTACTATAGTGGCATTTTAATGAAACTCAAGTTCCATGCAAAATTTTTTTTTAAAGTTTGATCGCCCATACCTATAGTGGCATTTTTTTTAGTGATATAGTGGCGATTTTTAGTACTATAGTGGCGTTTTAATGGAACTCGAGTTCCATGCAATTTTTTTTTTTTTTTTTTTAAGTTTCATTTGGCATAACTCAAGTTCCATGCAATCAAGTTTTTCATTGAAACTCGATTTTATTAAAATCGAGTTTCAAAACAGGGACACGAACCTATATAGTTTGGAAACAGGGGTATATTGCCAAATATTTTGCTTAATAGGGGCAAAAGGTCAGAATCTCCCAAGTTTCAAACTTGAAAGGACCAAAATATTTGTTTTGAGTAAATTATATAGATGAAAATTGTATTTTTGCCTAATTTTTTTTATAAAATTTAAACAAACTACGGTACATTAATGACTTTTTTTTTAATGAAATTGTTTTATGCAAGTTGCAATGTTGCACTTTTCTACAAGTGTTGTTCTTGTTATAAATTTGGAAATCATACTTGAAATTTTCTAAAATTGCAATATATTTCCCACGAATTACTATGCACGGTTAGTTCCTTATTGTGTACGGTAATGTCATTAGACTGGAAATCACCAACACATACAGAGAGAATAAATTATGTAACATAACAATGAATGAGGAGTCTCAATATTTATAAACTCCTTGTATCTCTTGGGAAGAGATATGCTAATTTACCAAGAGTTGTATCTTATCTAAAACACACACCACTTTTGTAAATAACTAACTCTAACACTTAATTAATTCTCTATTGTTGGTTAGTGAAATAACACCATCCACCAAGTGGGTGTTATTATATAAGTGAGGGTACACCATATTATGGTGTTACCTATCACTATTATATACTAACATCTCTCACTTGATCACACCATAATAAATAGTGTTAACTACAATCAACATATACTATGGTGTCACCTTGGTATTGCCCAATGTTGATTCTCATCTATGCTCTTCATAGATTGGCGTCAATGTCTGACTCTGGTAAAACTATGTACACATCTTGTCACACACCACTAACCGCACTCTTCGTTATATACTACTCTTGTAGTATACTCTGGATGTCTTATCATTTACTATTATTTCAAATGAATGGCATCAAACATGTGGAATGCTTGTTACCACACGCAACCAAGAATCTTAGTCCACACCCACACTGCCCATTAACATCCTTCAGCCACACATATTAGACATGTGTTGACCTACACTGAATTGCTTGATACTTCCTCTAAGCTAGTATACTAAAGGTTTTCTCATACGACTTCAGAGGCTTTTCATTGTACAAGCTGTGTTATGTATGATGATGTACATTAGTGGACTTTACATTCATACGCTAACTTCTTATACAATGATATTCTGCTTAATGTTGACCAATTGTGTCCCTGGAGTAGCAGCTACATAGCCATGTTCTCCAGGCGTCCCTAGTCCTTCCATCTATGCAAATACATGTAGTATCCCACCTCGGTTTTTGGATCCATGAGTCCTTTATTTCCCACGATCACTCTAAATCTATCTAAAGTCAATCCTTTGGTTATAGGATCGGCCACCATCTCACTTGAGGGGATAAATTGGACTTGTATTTCACCCCTCTCCACTATATCTTGAATATAGTGAAAGTTTGTTTCGATGTGTTTACCTTTAGAGCTATTTGCTCCACTTTTTATTAACGAGATAGCAAACTTATTGTCACAAAACACATTCATTGGTCTATTTGGTATGCCTAATTTTATAATGTCTTACAAATCGTTTAATCCAGACCGCTTCACTTACCATTGTGCTACATGGTATGTATTCTGCCTCTATGGTATGTTTTGCAGCATAACCTTGTTTCTTACTTAACCAAGAGACAATTGTTCCACCAAATAGGAATACATGACCACTAGTAGATTTTATATCATCTACATCTTTTGCAAAATCAGCATCTATATCTTATTACTTCTAGATCACTAATTCCAAAACATTATTTCATACCTTTGGTGCCTTGGAGATATCTAAAAATTCTTTTGACTACTTGCCAATGTGCCCATCCAGGATTAGATTGATATCTACTTACTAATCCTACTGCATGACAAATGGATGGCCTTGTGCTTGTCATTGCATACATTAAACTACCCACAGCTTAGGCATAGGGGACATTTTCCATAAATTCTTGTTCTTCTTTATCTTTAGGGCGCATATTCTTACTTAATATAGTTTCTTTACTTATAAGAGTACTCAAAGTTTTAGATTCTGCAATATTAAATTTATTGAGTACTTTCTCCAAATAGTTCTCTTGATCCAAATATAATAATTTTGTATTTATATCTCTAATTTTGTAATTCCTAACACATATGTAGCAAGGCCCATATCTTTCATTTCAAATCTTGATACTAGGAAAGATTTTGTCTTTATCATCATATTTGGACTATTTCCAACTAATAATATATCATCAACATATAATGATAATATTGTTAACTCAACGTAGCACCTACATATGTAAGCACAGTGATCTAGTGGACTCATCTCAAAACCAATCTCTAATATTGCTTGGTGGAACTTTAAATACCATTGTCTAGAAGATTGTTTAAGTCCAAACAGGGATCTTTTTAGTTTGTAAACTTTATCTTCATGTCCTTTCATTTCAAAACCTTTTGGTTGTAACATGAATATGTCTTCTTTTAATTTACCATTAAGAAAAGCTGTTTTGACATCCAATTGATGCAATTCTAAATCCATTCTTTCCACAACAGACATAATTATTCTATTTGAAGCAAATTTAGCTACTGGTGAATATGTATCAACAAAATCTACACTGGGTTGTTGAGTAAACCCTTTAGCCATCAATCTTACCTTATATTTATCTAAACTACCGTCAGCCTTAAATTTCATTCTTAGAACCCATTTACAGCCAATTGCCTTTTCTTCCATCTGGTAAAACTCTTAATTCCCAAACATCATTTTTCTTGATGGATTCTAGTTCATTCAACATAGCATCTTGCCATTATTTTGAATCATTGCATGCCATTGCTTGTCCATAATTAGTTGGGTCCTCACTTAAAGTTTCTTCTATGTTAAACAAATGAAAATCTTTAAGCATAGTTGACGGTCGTCTAATCCTTTTACTCCCACTATTTTCAGGATCAAAGGTTTGTTCATTCGGTACCAATTTATCTGATTTTCTTTTGCTCCCACTTTCAGAAGCATCCTTATAGCGATCCTGATTTTCATTATCAAGGTCTTCTTGTAACTTTATCTCTTCAAGTGGTGTAATTTGATTGGTGCTTTCAAGGAAAATAGCATCCCTGCTTTCTATCAATCATTTTTCTTGATTATAAAATTTATAACCACTACCTTTTTGAACATATTAAATAAATTTGCACTCCCACATCTTCCCTTTTAATTTATCTCTCAACAGTTTTAGTATTAGTACATGGGCTTTGCATCCTTAAACCCTTAAGTTTGATAAATCTGGTTTGTGACTAGGCCAATATTCATAAGGTGTAAGATTCTTGGAGTTTGGATTAACTCTGTTTAATAAATAATTTGCAGTAAAAAAGTGAGTCAAAATTGTGAATGAGCCATCATTGATCTTGGCATCTCCATTAGAGTTCTATTGTGTCTTTTAGCAATACCATTTTCTTGAGGTTTGTAAGGCATAGTGTAAATATGCCAAATTCCTTCCCCCCTACAAAACCCATCAAAGGCGTCATACTCACCACCTCTATCATTATTTATACTTTTAATTGGCAGTCCTAATTGTTTTTCTGCTTTAGTTTTATAATTTTTGATTTTTTTTGAGTGCTTCGGATTTGTGTTTGAGTAGATATACATATACATGTCGAGGAATAATCGTCAATAAAGGTGATAAAGTATTTCATTCCTGTGTGTGTTTTGGTTCTCAAAGGTCCACAAATATCCACTCTCAAAAAAAAAAAAAAAAAAAAAGGTCCTTAAATATCTGAGTGGATTAGTTCTAATAACTTTGAAGATTGCCAATGTTTAGCGAAAGGTTTTGCTATCATCTTTCCTTTAATGCATGATTCACAGACATCAAAATTTTTAATGTTTAAATTAGGTAATATACTACTTTTACTCATTCTTTCTATTTTATTTTTACTTATATGTCTTAATCGAAGATGTCATAAATAAGAAAAATTTTAAAACAAACATATTAATAGCAAATTGAATCTTTATTATAAATATTATTGTTAAGTACATACATATTATCAATTCCTACTCCTTTAAGTTTTACATTACCCTTACAAATAGTCACACAAACGGACTTTAACTTAATTTCATAACCTTTTTTTTTATCTAATACAGAAACAAAAATAAGATTCCTTTGAACATCTGATTACTTAAAATTACAACAATACTAATGATGCAAAAAATCAGTAGTTGAGCTCCTCGTCATAGCGGATGGACGAATTTGTGATTGGGGTTGTCTCTGTCGGAGGAAAACCTGCAAAATGAACTGGGTGGAAGAGTAACACACTAGTGTGGCGTTAACCAAACCGCCTCCTATGTCTAAGTTAGTGAGGGAGAAGGATTTTAGAGAGAAATAGATTGGAGAGTGATTTTTGTAGAGTATTTGTGTGTACCTTTTATTTCTGTTGCCTTTTCTTTTATAGTTGTGTGCCTCATTAATGGGTAATGAATCGCTGTATTTATGCTCAACGGCTATTAGGGATAGGTTGGAACATCCCATGTGCCCTCTTAGAAAAGGATGAGAAGCGGATTAGGAATAGGTTTTAGTTCCTTGATTCGGTTGAGATTAGGATTTCGAGTGACAAGGATAGGGCTTGTCACTCTTATGTTGATGAAGTTTGTTTCTATGAGGCAAACATTACTAGTGGTCTTCGTTTTCCTGTTCATCCTTTTGTTAGGGAACTTTTTGCATATTTACATCTTGCTCCAGCACCGTTAGTGCCCAATTCTTGGCGGATCATCATGTTAGGACATATGTGATTCACTTATTAGGAACATATGTTATTATTTTATGTAATTGGCTTATCCTTTGACAAAATGCACTTTACTTGTATTTGGGTAGATTTATGATGTGTTTAATACTTCAAGAAACTGTGTTTCAAGATCAAGTGTTGAAGACATGCAATTCTGTCCAAGATTCAAGCTGAAGAAGTGTTGTTCATTAAAGCTTCACAGCTAGCTATCCATCGAGCTTAAGAAGCTGTTCCTGTCCCGTGGCTCGACAGCTAATCGACAGCACCTCAACAGACAGCTATCTGTCGAGCTTTATGAAAAACAGAATTTCAATTCTGTTTTGACTCTAATCCGTGATTATGTGTTTGAGCCTTCTTTTCTTCTAACCCTAGACATATAAAATGATTATTTTAAGGGCCGTCAAAGTGTACACAAGTTGCACAAGTGTTGAGCAAAGTTTGTTCAAGCAATTTGTAACCAGAGACAAAGTTTTGCCCTAGTTCATCATTCTTGTGAAGAAGTTGTTGTTTATGTGCACCGTAGGGTTTTGTGACCAAGCATCTTCTTGATCTTCATCGTTGGGATGAACTAAAGAACTTTGCAGCCAACAACCTTCTCTAGTTAGTAATTGAAGTCATATACTGGGATCCGTGCATTGGTTAGTCACATACTTGGGAGTCATGCATCAAAAAGGGAAATTATCACTACAGAACAAGTCCAATTTGGTATTAGGGTAAGGGTTCAACTGTAGGTTGGTATAAGATACTGGGATTCCTTTACTTGTAACCGCTTGTTGTGATAATAATGGAATTTCAGGAGTGGTGACTTGAAAATCACTCGGTGGGGTTTTTGCCATTAGGTTTTCCCCATTCGTAAACAAATCATCGTATCATTTATTTTCCACTGCATATTTAGTTATTTGGTGATTTGTTTGTGCTACCACGTGTTTGCATGTTAATTAACTTAATTAATTCACTTGGCTAAATTAATTGATTAATTTATCACAATGGGTCAATTCATTTTTGGCCTATCACATCATTTCTTGTATGGTGGTGTGGATGTCCACCAATGACGGTGATGTCATCAAGAAGGACGGATTCCTTCATTTTTATCGTCTGAGAAAATCAAAAGACTCCGACTACTATAAATTTAAGCCGTGGGATAGGGCTTTTAGGCTAATACTTGATTATTCATCATCTCTCCAAAAGGAAACCGAACTTCTTTTTTGTTTCTGGCAATGGTTAGGAGTTCGTCCCTGGTGAGGGCCTGGACGAAGCCCCTAAATTTTTTCATAGTTGGGGAACCCCTATGCCTAGTGTGTCTTTCTTGTCTTTCTATTATTTCTTATTCTTTGTGAGTGATGGGGTGTATGACATTTTTTTTTTTTTTTTTTTTTTTTTTTGCATTTTCTCAACGTCCTTGTTTGAAGAAGAGATATCAATGTCGTGTTGAAAAGGTAAATGAATATTTGGAGATCGTCAAGGACCTTGACGAGTTCGTCTCTCCCCAATCACTATTCCTTCATTTCTTAGGTCCGGAAACGTCTAGTAAAGTCCGGAGAAATCTTAAAGTTGTGAAAAAGAGTGAGTGTTCCATCTTCTCTTCTTTTTCTTTTTTGAATGTTCCATCTTCTCTTCTTTTGTCTTTTCTTCTTCTTCTTCTTCTTCTTCTTCTTCTTCTCTCTCTCTCTCTCTCTCTCTCTCTCTCTCTCTCTCTCTCTTTAAAGTTTCTCTTTTCTTTTAGGAATGATGACCAGATTTAACAAGTAGAGGTTGGCCGAGGCTCAAGAGAAGAAAGCAAAGGGTGGCCTCGTCAGTGGCCTTCTTTCCAAGAAGCATTCAAAGGTAGGCAGCGTATCCAAGGATGATCTCGTGGTAACTCCTCCTTCTGCCCATTCACCTACTAAGCATCCTACCTCTCCCACCTGGTCTTTGGAGGTAATTGCCTCTGTTGGAGAGGAGACTAAGAAGAAAAAGAGAGTGGGTGGCAAGTCTTTTCTTCCTTCTTTCTGGGACGATGCTGATGCTTCTACTCTGAAAGCTCATAAGGCGCTCTCTGTGGACGACCTCGCAAAGTTGTCTAGTGAAGTGATGTTGTCTCACATTCAAAGGCTTGTGCAGTTATACGTCAATAACATAGATTGCTTTTTCTTTTTTGTTTTGTTTTCGCCAAGAGAGATTTTACGTGTAGGCTTTGGGGGAATCTTTGTTCGTATTTGGGAAGCTTCCAGACTTGGAGAAAAAGGTGTCTACAGTTGAGCCCATGATCAAATCCCTTTCCGTTAAGAATGAGACGCTGAAGAACAAGGTCGCCATCCTTGCTGTCGTGGTTGAGAATGACAAAGAACGTGTGGTGGCCTTGGAGAAGAATCTTCAAGTGGAGAAAGATTTTTGTAAGCTAAAGGAAAAGCAGATTGGTGATCTAGAGTTAAAGTTGCAAAAAGCTAGGGCCATGGCAGTGCCGGAATTCAAGGACTTTGACGAGTACTCAGACGAGTTGTGTAGGTACTGCGTGGAAGGCTTTGATCTTCTCAGAAAATGGATGGCAAAGCAACACCCTGACTTAGACCTTTCTAGTCTTGTTATAGGTGATGTTGAGAAGGAGCTCCTGTCTGATCGTCCTTCTAAGGCTACAACGGAGAATGTAATGGAAGAAGCCACACCTGTAGCTGAGGTGATTGAAGAGACCCTATAACTCCTGCAAATCCCATTGCGGATGAACAGTAATTTACCCTTTTTTTTTGTAAGATGAAAATTGTAAGATGAAAAAAATATCTTTTATGGGCTCGTTGTTTTGAGCATCTTAACTGAACAATCTCTAGGCCCCTATGTTTTAGGCATAAATTATCTTCCTAATAATGACAAGTAATTTTATGACTTGCTGATGAAAAACTTTTTATAAGTACACCTTTGCTATGTTCAAATATATTCATACTTTAGTTGTATTAAACAACTTTTCATGCTTGGTTGTGTTTGGACAAACTTTTATGATGATATTAGTTGTGTTTAAACAACTTTTTATGTTTAGCTTGTGTTCGAACAACTTATTATTTTTAGCTGTGTTTAAACAACTTTTTTATTAAGTCATGTTTTAGTGACGATGCTAGTTGCGTTTGAACAACTTACTACTTTTTGCTATGTTTGAACAACTTTTTTTTTTTTTTAAATTTTTATTGAGTCATGTTTGAATGATGATAGTAGTTATATTTGAACAACTTATTATTTTTAGCTGTGTTTGAATAGCTTGTTTATTGAGTCATGTTTGAACAACTTATTACTTTTAGCTGCGTTTGAACAACCTTTTTATTAAGTCGTGTTTGAATGACGATGTTAGTTATGTTTGAACAACTTATTACTTTTAGCTGTGTTTGAACAACCTTTTTATTAAGTCGTGTTTGAATGACGATGTTAGTTATGTTTGAACAACTTATTATTTAGTCATGTTTAAATGACGATGTTAGTTGTGTTTGAACAACTTATTATATTTAGTTGTGTTTGAACAGCTTTTTTATTGAGTTATGCTTGAATGACGATGTTAGTTGTGTTTGAACAACTTATTATTTTTAGCTGTGTTTGAACAATTTTTTATTGCGCTATATTCATGACTTAAAGTCATGCTATTGGAGCGTCTTTTAGGTTAACCATTTTTTTGTTTATTCATGCTTGAATGATGGCCATATTAGTTGTGTTTAAACAATTTTTGATTTAGTCGACTTTGGTGGCTGTGTATTAGTGACTTTGATGGCTATGACGCCGTTGGTTGTGTATGAACAGCCTTTGATTTGAAATTTTAGTGATGGAGATTCTTGGGACGTCTCCCAAGGATAACTCCTAAGTGTTGCACATATTTTTATTGACAAATAATTCATGGATAGTCATTGATAAATACGCATGGATAATGCTTTCGTGTATTATTGATCTATGGATGACTAAAGTAATAACTGTTGTACATACTTGATATGAAGACTAGGCAACTTGAAATGTAAAGTATTCCTTACTGGTAGTATTTCTTCAAGTGTTCTATGTTCCACGGTTAAGGTAATTCCTGGCCGTCTAAAGACTTTATGTAGTAGGAGCCTTCCTTGGAGTGACGGATTACTTCGTAGGGGCCTTCCCAACCTAGTCCCAGTTTTCCTTGGGATGGGTCCTTTGTTGCTTGCGATACCTTCCTAAGGACGAGGTCTCCTGTGTTGAACTTTCTTACCTTAACCTTTCTGTTGTAGTATCTGGCCATTGCTTCCTTGTGTTTGGCCATTCGCTTCATAGCTTCTTCTCTGACTTCATCAATTAAGTCCAAGTTGCTATTGAGCTCCTACTAGTTCTTCTGATCTTCATAAGTTTTGACTCGGAAGCTCATCAATCCCACTTCCACTGGTAATGACGGCCTCAGTACCAAATGTCAGTTTGAATGGTGTTTCTCCTGTTGGAACTCTTGTGGTCGTCCTATATGCCCAAAGGACATTTGGTAGTTCTTTAGGCCATGCCCCCCTTGCCCCCTTAAGCCGAGTTTTGATGATTTTGAGCAAGTTTTTGTTCGTCACTTCTATCTGCTCATTAGCCTGAGGGTGTCTTGGAGAAGAGTAGTGGTTCTTGACTCCTAAATCTTGGCAAAATTTTCGAAATTTGGGATTGTTGAACTGCTTTCCATTGTCTGATATTATGACACGGGGACTCCAAACCTACAAATGATGTTTTTCCATACAAAGTTTGTGACTTTGGCCTGTATTATCATTGTCACTGGTTCTACTTCTACCCATTTTGTGAAGTAATCAATTGCGACAATCAGAAATCTGAGTTGCTTCTTCCCTAGAGGGAATGGGCCCATAATGTCAACCCCCCATTAGGTGAAGGGCCATGGCAAGGATATGGGTGTCATCGTCTCTTCTGGTCTCGTTTGAACATTTACGAAGTGTTGACACTTATCGCATGCTTTGACGATGTCGTGTGTGTCCTTCTATAAGGTCGGCCAATAATATCCTGTTCTAAGTGCCTTTCCTACTAAAGATCTTGTCCCAGCATGATTTCCACAAATTCCTTCATGTATCTCGCGGAGCACATAATCTGCTTCTTTTGAGTTGGCATATTTTAGATATGGGAGTTAATACCCTTGTTTGTACAGCACATCATCAATAATGACGAAGCAGGTTGCTCTGATCTATATCTTTCTTACTTCCGTCTTATCTTTTAGGAGCCATCCTTCTTTCAAGTAACGGACGATGGGAGTCATCCACTCATCTTGTTCTTTTATCTTCAGAACATGCTCACCTTCTATGCTTGGTTGCCCCCTTATCTCTATACATAGTTTAGAGGTCACATTGTAGTCATCTGACGAGGCCAATCTTGCTAGGAAGTCAACTTCTGCGTTTTTGGCCCAAGGGATTTGCACAAAGTCTAGGCTGTCAAAATACTGTGAGAGTTGTTGGACAATCTTCAGGTACTTATGCATCCTCTCTTCTTTGGCTTCATAGTCTCCCTTCACTTGTCCAGTTATTAGCTGAGAATCAGCTTGGACAATAAGATTCTCTGCTCCTAGCTTTTGCTAGACTTAGCCCTGTTAGCAATGCTTCGTATTCTGTCTCATTATTCGTTGCTGAGAATTGCAATCTAACTGCATACTTCAATGTTTCTCTTTCTGAAGATATGAGCACTACTCCTGCTCCTCCTACTTTCTTTGTGGCAGACCTATTTGTCTGGACAGTCCTGTTTCCATGGGGAGTTCTTCTTCCTTATAGGGGTAAGTGAATTCTGCAATGAAATCCACTAGTACTTGGACTTTAATTGCTGCTCGAGGTCGATATTCAATGTCAAAATAGCCCAATTCAATTGTCCATTGAATGAGTCATCCTGTTGCATCTATCTTGTTCATCATCTTTCGTATTGGCTAGTCTGTCATGACAACGATGGAGTGTGCTTGGAAGTAAGGACAAAGTTTCTTGGAAGCGACCAGCAATGCAAAATCAATTTTTTCCATCCTTGGGTAATTTGCCTCTGCTCCTTGGAATGCCTGGCTAGTATAGTAGACTAGCTTCTAGACATTTTCTTCTTCTCTGATCAGTGTCGAACTCACTGCAGTGTTAAACACCGCTAAGTAGAGGTACAACTTCTCTCCCATCACCAAGGGACTTAGCAATGGTGGCTTCGTCAAGTACTCTTTTAATTTTTCAAGGGCTTCTTCACATTCGTCAGTCCACTGAAAGGCCTTTTTCAATATCTTGAAGAATGGCATGCACTTGTCCGTTGCCTTGGAGACAAATCTATTTAGAGCTGCAACCTTTCCTGTCAAGCTTTGAACCTCCTTCACTGTTTTTGGTGATTTAACGTTGATTATTGCCTTCACTTTGTCTAGATTTGCCTCTATGCCTCGTTAGGACACCATGAATCCCAAAAATTTTCCTGAAGTAACAGCAAAAACACACTTTGCAGGGTTTAATTTCATATTGTACTTACATAGTATGTTGAAGGTATCTTTCAGATCGTCCAAGTGATTGGCCTCATCCCTGCTTTTCACCAACATATCGTCTATGTATACTTCCACATTCCTTCTAATTTGGTGAGAGAACATGCGATTCACCAATCTTTGATATGTGGCTCATGCGTTGTTCAATCCAAATGGAATAGCTTTTTAGCAGTACAACCCTTGACTGGTGACGAACGAGGTATTCTCTTGATCTTTTTCGTCCATGAGGATCTGGTTGTATCCAAAAAATGCGTCCATGAAACTTAAGAACTTGTGTCCAACAGTTGAGTCTACTAGTTGATCAATCCTTGGCAAGTGGAAACTATCCTTTGGGCAGGTTTTGTTCAGGTCTATGAAATCGACGCACATTCTCCATTTGCCATTACTCTTCTTTACCATTACCACGTTTGCTAGCCAATTTGGGTAGAAGACTTCCTTAATGAAACCAGCTTCTAGTAACTTCTCTACTTCTTCAGTTATAGCTTTGTTGCGCTGTGATGCAAATATTCTCCGCTTTTGCTGTACAAGTTTGCATTCTGGGTTGACGTTGATACGATGATGTATGACCTTCCTATCAATTCTGGGCATACCCTCGTGTTTCTAGCGAAAACATCTTGGTTTACCCTTAATAAGGAAATCATCTTCTCCTTTTTTAGAGTTGGGTGTGCTCATCCTATCTTCAATACCTTCATCGAATCTCCTAGGATGATCTCAATTTCTTGTGGTGTTTCTAACAGTTAGGGGATAGGCTTTAGTTCATTGATCATCCACGTGTGGTTCTCCCCATATGCTAAGGCAGCTTGGTAGCATTCTCTTGCCAGAATTTGGTCTCCTCTGATTTCTCTTACTCCATGGGCTTTTGGAAACTTCACCTTCAAGTAATATGTTGACGTCGCTGCTCTTAGCCTGTTAAGTGCAGGTCTTCCCAAGATAATGTTGTATGTTGAAGGGCAATCAATTGTGAGGAAATCAATTTCCTTGGTGACCTGTGCCGGGTAAGTGCCTGCAATTACAGTTAGAGTGACGATGCCCCTAGGGATGATTCTATCCCTTGTGAAGCTTACCAGAGGTGAGGTGAAAGGCTTGATCCTTTTCTTATCTAGTTTCATCTGCTGAAATGCAAGCAAGTAGATGATATTTGTTGAGCTTCCATTATCAATGAGCACTCGGTGGATGTTGAATTCTTCTACTCTAATCATGATTACCAGTGGATCGTCATGGGGTTACCTGATGCCGCGACCGTCTCTCTTTGAGAAAACAATATCAGGTTCGTCATTCTTTGGCATCTTCATTGGAGGGAGTTGCAAATGGACATTGTTTATTTCTCTCCCATGGGCTTTTTTCAGGGATTTCAGTGTTTCGCCTGTCGTTAGTCCTCTCGAGATAGTCTTTATCTCTCCTACAGGAGGTTTGCTATCTCCTACTCCCTGATTTCTGTCCTAATCGTCCTTCCATTGGTATCTGTGGGGCTCCATTTTCCTGACATACTTTTGTAACTTTCCTTACTAGATTAAAGTCTCCACCTGATCTTTCAAATGTCTACACTCGTCAATGCAATGCCCATGGTCCTAATGGAACCTACAGTACTTGTTCTTGTCTCTTTTTTCTACTGGAGTACTAATTGGTTTCGGCCATTGCAGGGAGGGATTGTTCCTTATCTGCATCAGGACTTGCTCAATTGGCATTATTAGAGGAGTAAAGTTAGTGAACTTTGGCTTCTTCCTTCTTTTTCCCTATGGTCTACCCAACACTTCATGTCTCTTTTTTCTTATCGTGATTGCTACTTGTTCCCTCATCTCTCTTCCTTTTTCATTTCATTTCTTTTCCAAGCACTGCATCTTCTGTATTCATGTACTTCTGAGCTTTTTGGAGTAATTTCGCGACTGTTTTTGGTGGGCTTTTGGTGATTGAGAAGAAAAATTCTCTGGGTAGCAACCCTGCTTGGAAAGTTGTTAGGATTACTTGATCTTCAGCTTCATTTACTTGCAATAGCTCCTTATTGAATTGGGTCACGTACTATCTTAGTGATTCTCTTTATGCCTGTTGAATGTTGAGAAGATGACCGGTTGGCTTCCTGTGTCTTTGTCCCCAAATGCAATGACGAACAAAACCCTTGCTGAGTTTTTCGAAATTCGCAATAGTTCTAGGGGGTATCTAGCTGAACCATACTCTAACTGCTCCTTTCAGTGTTGTTGGGAATGCCCTGCACATCACCTCGTTTGGGGTCATCTACAACAGCATCAACATTTTGAATGATTTAATGTGATCCAAGGGATCCTTGGAATCGTCATACGACTCCAAACTGTGGGAGACGGAATTTTGGTCGGAGGGGACAGTTTAGTACTTTAGTAATAAATGGTGAGTCCGTCCTTCAAATCATCCCATCCAAATTCTCCCGGCCTTTGTCCTTCATGGCACTTTTTAACTCGTCCATCTCCTTCCTCATGTTGCGAAGCTTATTTACAAATCAAATATATATATATATATATATTTTTTTTTTCAAAGACAGATCTGATTTTTCTTTTAAAAAGAGGACATGTTCACAAGGCAAATTTGTTTAAATTAAATTTTGTCAAGTGTTTGTCATGTGTTATAACATATCATTCAACATCATACAAAAAGGGTATATAATGGTTATTAAAGTCTAGAAGACCAGACTTTGTCTGAGCGGGATGGGTGCCTAACACCTTCCCATTCCATAACCTAACCCCTGAACTTAGGATTTTGGTTAGGTAAACTAGTGTTTTGTATTTAATTTTGGTATAATGTAACTAGGACCAAAGCCTTGTAAGGTTAATCTACCAAATTGTATTTTTTTTTATTCAATCAATGACATTTGAAGTATTTCAAACGTGTAATTATATTTATTTTTTTGTATAAAAAACAAGTGGCAACTCCACACCACTAACCCAAAAAGAGAGATGCCCTTAAAAGTGCCCAAATCTCTTTTTTGAGAGCACCCCTTCCCTCAAAAGAAGCGTGGTCTCTCACAATTATCATTATTATAATAAGGACAATTTTTCCTAATATGTCCAAATCTTCCACAACGATAACAAGCATTTTTTGGTCTTCCATTATTTCTTTGCTTATTTGGCCATTGTCTTTGAAATTTTCTTTTCCTATATGGAAATGATGTATTTTTCTATTCTCGCTTAGGGGGTCTTGATTTAGGAACTGTTTAAGTCATCAACAAATTGTGATTTTGATTTTCAGTCTTTCTTTTTTTCATTCATTCTTCTTCAAGTACTAACAAAATAGGTAATGATATCATAGTGTTAACTATATAATCCCCAGATGGTGGAAGGCTATTAAAAATGGTTGTTACTTGCATCTTGTTCGACACAAAATCATCCACATCAGCCAATTCTTTGGCTAAAAGTTCCATGGTATTAATATGATCACCTATGTAATCACCTTCATTCATTCGTGTGTTATTAAATTTATCCAATAATAATTGTACATGTGTTTCAGATCTTCGTCCATACTTAGATTCTAATGCTACCATCAATTCCTTAGCAATTTCTATATCTTCAAATAAAGGTATTATATTGTCTTTCATATGGTGTAACATAGAAGCTTTAGCAAGTGAGTCATCCACTTCCCCATTATCTCTGGCTTTAATTCCCTCATTGTCATTTTTATTTATTGGTACAGGCTTTGTTGTTGACAATATATATAAAGTCCTCTCATGCGTCAATAAATATTTCATATGACGCTTCCATGATCGGAATTTAATGCCATTAAGATTTCAATACGATTAGAATCAAATGAGGTTTTAATTGTCATTGCAAAGTAAATATAGCACCCAAGAAATATATTAAAAATGTGTTTAATGCAATAACAAAATAGAATTAATAAACACATCAAACTCTTTATTAAATAAGCAAATTAGGTACAATAAAAATACTTATATTGTCGTTATTAAATATAAACACACAAAATTGGAAAATAAAAATAAAAGTATAATAAAACACACTATTTAAAAGGAAATAATAAAACTATTACATATAACGACTCTTATAGTCATTCTTGTATCCCTTCCAATATGTTCTTCTTGGGTTTTGCCACGAATATCCTTTAAATGATTTTACGTACATTCCTTTGTATTGTGGGGAACTCAAATTGCGTCTTTGTCTTATAGTCCTGACTCTCCTCTCTCAAATTTACTAAAATTCCTTTTTCTTTTGTAATGAGGATTAGGAATACCTTTGACTTGTTTACCCTTTGAATCCACCAATGCTTGCTTGAAGTTAGGAGGAGCAGGTATATGGTGTACCCGGCATATATGCCGGGTCACTCACAGACTGGCAGGTCCCACACACTGTGGGGCCCGCCTATGTGTGAGACACCCGGCATATATGCCGGGTACAACATATAATTTTCGAGTTAGGAGACTCAGGATAAGTATCACAAATTGGACTCTAACTAGGACTTGTATTTGGACTTGTTTCACTTCTTGATGAACTCCAACTCTTTAAGGCTTTACGAAGTGGGCTAGGAAGTGGAGTTTGAGGCCTTATAGTTTTTCTGGCAGTTTGTCTAACACGTGGGCCTAACTTGGATTAAATAAGAAGTTGATTAGGATTAGGATTGGAGATAGAGTTGTATGCTATAGTTTCAGATTGCTTTGGAGTCAACGTTGCAGACTCGTCCAAGACAAAATCACTCAATGATTTGTTTAGATCTAAATTAGGAGAACGTGAAACGGTGTCTTTTTAAACAGTTTCTTTTTGAAGCAGTGCTTGCTGGGTTCGCTGCTTGTAGCAACGTTCTTCTAACTGTTCTTTTTCTCCACTTCTCTAGTCCTCTAACACAAATTCGTTGGCATCAACTTCTCTAAATATTACAGTTTTCTCAACCAAATTTGAAATTTCAGATGGGGTTACTACAATATTGAAATAAAGTCGATCTAAATGTTCCAGATCCAAAAATGGGTATTTTCTTGTTCTTCAATTTCGAAACCGTTGATCTCAGATTCCTGTGGATTCAGTGTTTCTTCTTGTATCTTTTCTTGTTCATTATAAGAATCCCAATATTTTTCTTGAAAAACAAAATTTTCATGTACTTGATGAATATCAACGATGAATGGGAAACCGCCAATTCTCATACAAAACAGTGGTTCATCAGGATAGGCAATGTTTTGATGATAGTTATAATAAAACACCTAGAAAGCACGGACGCAGTTGAGAGGGTGCTGCACCCGAGTCTGACGCGGCCCGATGCGGTTGACTGTGCGTCGGTGCTGCATCTGAGTTTTTTTTTTTTTTTTTTTTTTTTTCTCGGATTCGTGCCGACGCGGCTCGATTCGCGCCGATGCGGCTCGATTCGCGCCGAATCGGCTTTGATTCACGCCGAATCGGCTTCGATTCGTGCCGAACCAGGTTGATTTGGCCAAAATTGGGCCGTATCGGGTCATATCGGCCGGCAACCGATACAGTCGAAACAGGCCGGAAACGGCCGAAATCAGCCTTGAAACTCGCCGGAGCAGCCGAAATTCTGACCTCAGATGTGTTTCTTACCTTCTTCTTTCTTTGTTTTGTGAATCAAGGTATATTAATGTGTTTTTTAAGAATATTTTAATAGTAAAAATATATAGAAAATATAAATAAAAATATTTTTAATAATTTTTTTATCGCTGAGTCCCGCCACACCCGCACCCTACTTTTTCAAAAATTGCCGAGTCCCGCACCCGCACCTGCAATCGAGTCCCGCACCCGCACCCGTGCTTCATAATAAGACACTAATGTCACTAAGCCTAATACCTGTCTATGAATTGTTTGAAAAATTAATTTCAACAATTCGATAGAATGATTATAAGTTGTGGGTAATGGTGGTGGTCGTTGTTGTGGTGGTGGTGATGGTGTGTTTTTTCTCTCTGAAAGGCTCTGATACCACTATTAGTCCTTTATTGTGTATGGTGATGTTGTTAGACTGGAAATCACCAATACAGACAGAGAATAAATTATATAATGTAACAATGAATCCGGTATTTACAGACTCCTTGTGTATTATGGGAAGAGACATGTTTATTTACCGAGAGTTGTATCTTATCTAAAAGACACCACTTCTATAAATTACTAATTCTAACGCATAATTAATTCTCTGCTGTTGGTTGGTGAAGTAACACCATCCACCAAGTGGGTGTTATTATATAGGTAAGGGTGCACCATATAATAATGTGATCACCTATTACTATTATATACTAACACAACACTCGTTGGCAAATAACCTACTTTCTTAACGAGTGTGAGAGCGATGTGCTTTGTATTTTCGGGAAGATAGTAGGCAGGGATAAGGATGCTTCTTATTAAGATTCTAACATGCACAATAGTACAACATTATCACATGGGATTGAGAGGAGTTTTGTTATTTTTTGGTATGATTTGTTGAAATTTAATGAAAGTTTGGGATGTCTTCAATTTTATCCAAGTTTGTTTTTTTTTTTGGTCCTCAACTTTTATTGTCAATTCAGTCCTTCCTACATTTCTCTCAAGTGCCGAAAACAGCATAGTTTTTTATTTATTTTAATTTAAAATTTAAAATTTAAAAAAAAATCAAAAGAAATTATTTCATTTGGTTTTTAAATATAAGAAATAATTTCTGGAAAAACAAATATTTTATTTCCTCTTAATTTCATTTTCCTCTCTCTTTTAAAGTCGATGTGGGTGTTTTGGTGGGTCATGGGAGTAGATGACAAATTTATTTTATAACTCAATTAAAAGTCATACAAGTGATGATTTTAGTTGGATGATAACAAGTTTTTCTCAATTTCCGTAATTCTAACTCAATTTTTTGAGTTTTGAGTTATGAAAATTGAGAACAAAAATTAAACCAAACCAATTTTTTTGAGGTGGGGCCCACAGATTTTGATAATTGGGTGATGAAACTTGAGTTTTGAGTTTGAGTTTTGGTTAACCCAAACACCCTCTTAAACTCCTTTTTGACCCCTTAAACTTCGGAATTTGGACTTGTCATATACTAAAAATGTGCAGCCCTTTGAATTATCCTTCCAACCTAACTTGATTCACCTCAATCTGATATTTGAGCAAAAGTTATGCCCAAAAACATAAGGCTTGAGCAGGTTGAATTCCTAATCCGAATTTGACTTGGATTTTATGTGAATTTCCTTTGATCGCTTATTCCATTTAGGCTCAAATTGAATTGGGCTGACCTTTTGCAACTTCATTTCATTACACAAATCAACCCGTGCCTTTCTTAGTAAATCTTGCTGGAATTATCTACATTCTCCGACAAAAAAGACACATTCATGCTTTAAAATTCATTTTAATGCACGAATTTATTTATTATTATTCCAAAACCAAATATATAAAAAATGAATTTTAAAAAAATAAGTATAATAATGCTCTTTAACAATAATATAGCGTTGTAACTCAACTGGTTAGCACATTCAAGTATTTCCAAATGAAACATCCAAGGTTCAAATACCCTCTCCCCCAACTATCAAATTATCAAAACAAAAAATAAAGGGATAATTGCAGTTAAGCCACCTATGGTTTGGCCGGTTTTAACTAAGCCTACTCGTGGTTTAAAAAGTGTCACTTAACCCACCTGAGGTGCCTTCCGGTAGACATCCGTAACCCACCTCACCATTTTCCGTTAGAAAAACAAAGTTAAAAATGTCTTTTCAATAATATTTTATGTCTCTCTCCTTCGTCTACTCTTTTGAATCCATAACTCAAAAAAAAAAAAAAAAAAAACCATTTATACTAAAAATCTCAAGATCAAAATTTCACAAACACGTCCATTAATATGAATAATCCCCTAGCACAAGTTAGTTTTGAAATTTTGTGCTTCTGGGTTTCCATTTTTGAATTCAAATGTATGAACAAAGGGCAAAGATAAAGAAACTTCAATAGATGATGCTACTGAAACTATGAAAGACTTCTTCAAATGTTTGAACAAAGGGTAGCAAACAAATGTTTTGGGTAGGTACTTGGTAGTCACGGCATTGGTGTGGATTTGGGTGTCCTCAGTTGTGATTGTTTAGGGAGAAAAAAAACAAATTTGGAATAAAATACACCAAAGAGATGTTTTGAAGCTTTCAATCTAACAAAATAACCCAAAACTAAAACAACCCCACCTTACAATTTTGTATGTGTTGTTTGTCTACCAAGAGGCTTTCTTAATACCAACAAGAGCTCCTTTGCAAAACACTATGATCCACAAACCCAATCTCCACCACGAACCCCCATCCACACCACCAGCCAAGCACTACAACCGATAAACCTAAATAAACAACCACATCTCATCAAATACACCCCAAAAATCCAAATCCAAATACAAAGAAACAGCCATCCTTTCTAAAAACTAGCCAACGGAGAACCCAAGACTTCCAATTCATCACCATGAACAGATTGAGACAAAATAAAAGAACACACAACCACGGAACCACTTGGAGAACAATGGCAATGAATAGGGACCTAGCGAACTTGAACTTAGCCATGGCAGATCGGTAGAGAAAGAACTTCAATTGTGGGTTTCTTGTAATGAAAAAGATAGAAAGATGAGACTAGTTCAAGTGACACAACCAACAAAGACTATCGGCGGCGATAAATGGCGAAGTAACCAAGCCAGTGCTTGGTCATGGCAGCTTGACATGAGGGAGTGAGGAGAGAAGAGAGATAAATTTGGTTCAGTTGAGAGAAAACAGAAAGGGAGAGAGGGAGAGATAGAAGGAGATTTCTAACAAATAGATGGTTGTGAAGAAAAGACAAATAGAAAAAAAAAAAAAAATTCCATTCACTCACTCTCATGTGAAAGGATTAAATTGAGGTTGGAATTTGTTTCATTCTTGATTCTTGTGACTATTGTTAGGAAGAGCTTTGAGGTTGGAATAAGAATATTAATTTTTATAAAACCCTAGCTTTAGATCTTGATTTCTTTGTTTTTTTTTTAATGGCAAAAATGGTGAGGTGGGTTATGGATGTCTAACGGAGGACGCTTTAGGTGGGTTAAGTGACACCTTTTAAACCACGGGTAGGCTTAGTTAAAATCAGCCAAAACCACAGGTGGGTTAACTGCAATTATCCCCAAAAAAAAAAAAAAAAGGTATGATATTGCTATCTAAGAAATGACAAAAAAATAACTAAAGAAACTTAAAATTAACAAAATTCCCTTGGAAACTCCAAAATGAGTAATATACCCTTGCAGCTTCCACATGACTAAAATACCCCCTTAAACTTCCAAAATACCATAAAATCATCAAAATTTTCAAAATAGCCCTAGAACATCAAAATACCCCTAGAACCACCAAAAATACCACATGAAACCTCCACAATTATGAAAATAGACACCTAAAACCTATAACATGACCAAATTCAAATATATTTTGCCCAAGTAAAAGCATTATGAAAAATTGGCTTGATTAAAAGCTTGTTATCGAGAATTAAACAGACTAATCTAAAAGTAAATTATGAGTTCACCAAAAAAAAAAAAAAAACTATAACTTAAATTGTGTAATCCTGCACAAATATGTTGGCCATTTTGGAGGTCTGCTTAAGGGTATTTTTGGTCAATTTGGAGGTTTAGATGGTAGTTTGGTCGTTTTAGTAGTTCCAAGGCTATTTTGTCAATTTTTGACATTTTGGGGTATTTTTGCCATTTTGATGATTTGGAAGTATTTTAGTCATATTGTAGTTCAAGGTGTATTTTGGTCATTTGGTGATTCCAATGTATTTGGTGGTTTCAAGGGTACTTTGGATGTTCTTGAGGTATTTTGGGTGTTGAATGAGAATTTAGGGCAAGGGTTTATGGTGGTTTAATGATTCTTGAAAATGAGGGTTTTTTTTTTTTTTTTTTTTACATTGAAAAAGATTTTATTGAAACAAGAAAAGTATTACAAGATAGCCAGTTGGGTCTGCTCCTTCACAATAGCATCAACAAAAACATCTGGAGTTGTGCCAAATACAAAACAACCCAAAAAATCTATTACAGAGAGACTAGGAAGCTAAAATATCAGCAGCAATATTGGACTCTCTAAGGGTCCACTTATATTTCAGCCTGCAACTTGAGCACTTTAGCCTTAAAGTTAGAACTTAGATTCTCCATGGAACTACAGAATTGGGATTAGTGAAAACATCTACACATATCTTGGCATCACTCTCAATAATTGCTGATTTAATACCATGGGACACCACCTGAAGAGTTGTCCAATTAATTGTCTCCGCTTCCACTTAGACAGGGATAGTGGTTTCCACTTGTTTAGAGACAGCAAAAACCAATATCCCTTGCTAATCCTGTATCACAGTTAACTTTGATTGTACCTTGTGGTGGATTGGAACATAGGGAAGATTTGGTTGAATTGCTGCTGAAAATTGGGCTTTTTAAGTTGTTAACACAAAGTTTAATTTATTTTTTCCACAAAAAGAAACAAAAAAGATCTTATTTTATGTTGCATTATATTCTAGAAAATGTTTTTTTTGGAGTATTTTTAGGTCGCAACCAAACACTTAAAAATAAAATGTATATTTTTTAGAAAATCATTTTACGGAAAAGCAAAAATAACCTTAGTAAAAGTAAATTTATACATTGAAAAATGAAACTTTCAAATCATTGTGCACAAATGACTTAAAAAAAAAAAAAAAAAAAAAACAATTTCTAAGATTAAACAAACCAACCCTTAAAAAATAAAACTATGAAATTATTATAAGATTTTGAATTTTATTATAATCTTGAAAAGTCTGTCAAAATAATAAAAACAACATATTGAAAAACTTTCGTTACTCATATATATATATATATATATATGTGCTAGTCGTTAACCCGTGCGATGCACAGGAAAGCTATTGATAACTTCCCCAATATGAAAAAAAAAAAAAAAAAAAAAAAATCAAGATCATGGTATAAATTATATACCAAATCAATAAAATCTATCACTTACAAAGAAATAAAATCTATCACATACAATGAGATATCGTGATAACCAAGAGCTTGAGATAATATTTAGAAAATATATAACTAATATAAGTACACTCCAATACAATTAATTACACAAATATAGTTAATTCCATACTCATTCAATCAAATATCTTTCATAAATTACATTAATCATTCTTGATATTCAAGATGTATCTAAATTCTAACATTGTCAGTAAACAAAGATGCTAGACCTCAATGGGATTGAAAAGGAAACATATTGCCAATTTACACAATTGCTGAAATAAATTGCACGGAAGAGTCGAACAAAAATTGTAAATTTTCACTTATAAAAGTTACAACTTAAGAGGAAAAATAAAATACTAAGACCAAAAGTGAAACTCTAACACCAATAATGTTGTATAGTCTCAACCTTCAGATGAATAAAATGACATTGTTAGGAAGCAAAGACAAATAAATGTACCAAATTTTGAGTAAAGATTGCTTTAGTCATCTGGCTTAAATAGTAGAACTATTTTTTAAAAAATTGCTTTGGACACTTGTAAGCCAATAAACAAAACAAACCCTCATCACACAAATTTGGAAAGAATAGATGTTGAAATATATGAATGTAAAAAAGAAGAAAAGGTACCAATTGAATGGCAAAAAAAGAGCATTAATCGAGTAAAAATATAAATTGATCATATATATGAAAAAAAAAGGGGTGAGACATTAAATTCAAGCTGAAGATGAGCTACTAATAACATATTTCATAATTTAAATTCAAATTCAAATCTATAAAGATGTATTTCATGACTCTAGCCGACCTTTTCTTTACATACCAACAATAAAAAAAAATAAAACAAAGTTATAAATCAAAGTTTACAATTGTTTTATGTGTTAGTTTTTTTTTTATAAATTATTATTGTTTCTTGATTACACCTAGCATCATTGTATATGAACGCTAAAATACAAATATATTTGTAACAGATTAATGGTGAAATATGTCTAGTATTCCATAGCAAAAGTGATTCTCATCAGGATTTGAAATCATGAAAAACAAATAAACTAACCAAAAAAATATTCAAAAGATTTTATTTCCTTTTCAAATTAGTGGTGAAGGGAAAAATAAAACTACAGCTCCCCAATCTTTAATCTCTCTCTCTATATATCTTCATTGAGGCATTCCCTTAAAAAAATCATCAACATTGCTAATCAATGCAATAAACCCCAAAATGCAAGAGAGTAGGGAAAACCGATTAAAAAAAGTATTAAAAAAAACAAAAGGGTCAAAAAATTTTGTCACCTTCAGTCTTGCAGTAAGGTAGAAGCTTGGCTCACTCCATAATGGTTTGCAACCACCTACAAATCAAAAAATCTCAAATTAAATTGCTGAAATTTTTTTTAGCTTTTCCGGTTTAGAGTTTTGTTTATCTCTTTCTAAACGTAGGATTATAACTTATAAGTCGAATAAAAGGAGGCTGTGAGTAAACAAACTTCCCAAAGAAGCCCCATGCCTTACCTTTTCTTCTTGCTGACTTCCTCTTCCTTACGTGGCTTTCTAAGATAATTCCCACTCTGGTCAGAGTCCCTTCTGGATTTTTTGATATATTCTGAAATTTCAAAGATGAAAGACATATTAGATCAAGTTAAACTCAAGCCTTAACAAACCACAATTTAGACGCAAACACAAACTATTTGCAACTTAAAGCCAAGTCTCAGATGGTACTGACTATAGAAGCAAAGTGTAAAGATAGTCATGGCCAGCCACATATATCCTTTTCCGTCATTCTATTATATCCAAAGTCATAACCTATGTCACTTCCTTAACTGACATGTTCTTCTTTACTACTTCTATTAATATTATTTTTCGTCTTCCTCTACCTTTTATCCTTCCCTTAATTGAATTAACTCAATCTTTCACACCAATGCATTAATCACTCTCCTCTAAACATGCACAAACCATCTCAAGCAACTCTTCCTCTTCTTTTCATCGAATTTCCACATTTTATGAATATACTTTACTTCTGAACATCCCAAACTTTCATTCACATGCCTACACAAACACATTGACTCATTGTGCAAATTCTTAAATATTCATACATATCTCACTTCCAAAAATACATGATAAGTATCTAACTAAGTAGAGAGAAAAAAAATACTAAATGAGAAAAACCTTTTTGCACAGCTCAATACGCTTTCGCCTTTGAGCCTCCTCTTGCTGCTTATTAGCTTCCTTTCTCCTTTTCTTCTTTCTCTTGTGAAACCCAGTCACGTAGTCCCTTTCTCATACCAAAACAAAACAACAATTTAATCATAATAATTTTAGGGTTTGGTTCCACGGATTATTACTGTGAGAGAGAGAAAGAGAGAGAGAGTGTAACTTTATATAGTTACCTGAGATCTTTCTCGTTGAATTTGACGGAGAGAGCTTTGTTTTTAGGTTTCTTGCATATGGTCTTGTAGACAGGTTTTACTGCGTATGGTCTTGTAGTAGGGTTTTATATAGAGTAGTTTTGTTTAAAAAAATAATAAATATATAAGATATAAAACCTAAAATAAAAAGAAAATTAAAATAGTGGTGACGTGGAAAATTGTGGGAGCTTCAAAGGCTTCGGTTTTATATATATATATATATATATATATATATATATAGATTAGCTAATTTTTTTTAAAGAAATTTGATTGTGTGACGTGCCTAAGCAGTGTAGATGACCAACTAATCCAGTTATTAATCTTTTGACACTGAAAATGACCCAAAAAAAAAAAAAAAAAAAAATCACATTTTCTCATCCTAGTGTTTTGCGATGGGCCCATCTAAGTGTGCATGTGAGGGGATGTGAAAATGCATGTGTAAATTTCGGTGCATTTAGCACCACTCTTGATCCAAAATCATTGACTTTTCTAATAATAGGAAATTGTTATTTAAATAATGTTTTTTTTATATATATTTTTTGGATTAAAAAGAAACCAATTAGTGTATTGAACTTGTGATAAAATGATTAGAATCTCATATTTACTAAAAATTAATTAATTGGATTTTTTTTAGTGATAATTACAATATGCTGCTAATCCCGTAACTCAAACACTACAGTTCAAACCATTTTCCCTCTCTAGACCCTCAAGCATTTAGTGGAAGGGGAGATACTAATTCAACTACAAAACCTTTGGCTAATTGGTGTTTTAGACCGATGGCAAAGAGTAATTATGAATAATAAATGCCATATGCTTAAATTTTATCCTAACTATCAAAATAAATACTTAACCTTCACCTAATAGTATTAAAAAAGCAGGAAAAAAAAACTTAATGAAATACAAGAAAATATTTACTGAGTTTAATACGTGCTTCAAATCAAGCTAGATTGGGTTCAAGTGATATTAATAACTTTATTCTGTAAATAACAAATCAAGTCTAGAATAAAAAATTTTTCATAACTTTTTGTTAGGTTTAGTGTTAGTAGAATTGGCAATTTCCATGACAATGTATACTAATCTTTGACTCTAATATGCGTCCATGAAGATCAAATAAAGTTCAAGATAGTTTGTGTAAGAAAAGGCTAAAAAAAAAAATTAAAAAAAAAATAATAAAAAACCAAGATTGATAGTGTTTGATTGACCTTCGATCGTGGCTCAATCAATCAAAGTTTGACTGCCACTCAATTAATCAAAAATCATGATTAACATGTTTTAAACCTAGAAAGTCGGTTGTGCTAAGAATGTGGCACCTTACTTACATTTATTATGCATGATTTTTGATAGGTCAAGAATGTATTGATCCTTTTAGTAACTTAATCAATTAATTAGTCAAGTGAAATTAATTAGATTCAATTACATGCAATAAGCGTGGTAGCACAAACAAATCACCAACTAAGTTAAATACAGCGGAAAATAAATTTGACACAGGTAATTTGTTTACGAATGGGGAAAACCATTGAGACAAAACCCCACTGGGTGAATTTAAGGTCATCACTCCCAAGAATCCACTATTATCAAAACAAGCGGTTACAAGTAAAAGGAATCCCAGTACCTAATACCAACCTATAGTTGAACATTTACCCCAATACTCAATTGGACTTGTAATGTAGTGACAATCTCTCCTTTCAATGCACAGCTCCCAGTACGTGACTAACCAATCGATGCACGGATCTAAGTACGTGACTAAAACACCAACTTGAGCCAGATATTGGCTGCAAAGTTTTTCAGTTCATCCAAACGATAAAGATCAAGAAGCTCCTTAGTTACAAAACCCTCAGCGCAAAGACGTAGTAGTTTCTACAAAGAATATGATGAACTAGGGCAATTGTCTCTGGACACAATTTGCATGCACAATGACTTTGCATCAAGCTGCATCATTTGAGACGGCCCTTAAAATAATCCTTATATATGTCTAGGGTTGTGAGAAAAGAAACCATACACAAATAACTTGGATATGAGTGAAAAACGAATCTGGAAATTTGAATTTCGTAATTCTCGATAGATATTATTTCTATCAAGCAGCTGTTGAGATTCCTTATTAAACCTCGATAGATATTATCTATCGAGCTTTAATGAACAACAATTCTTCACTTGTTTCTTGGACAGATTTGCATGACTTCAATACTACACTTGAACTCTTGTTCCTTGAAGTACTAAACCATCCTAGATCTACCAAATTACAAATAAAGTGCGTTTTGTCAAAAGATTAGCCAATTTACAATAACATATGTCTTAACAATCTCCCCATTTAGTAATATATAACAAAACCACAATAAACAAATGAAGTATGAGAGAAGTCATAAATCACTAAACTCATAATTACTTGTTGAGTACAATAAAATCTAATCCTAACACAAACTCTTGAAAAACTTTGCAAGAAGAGAGTTCACGGCATGATAGATTTTGACAACCTGTCTTTCTGAAACACTTTAAACAAAAATCATCAAGGCATCTTGGTGTGAAACAGAAATAAAAGATTGCATACATTAATAGAAACATGTGTATAAAGAGAGAAAAGAAACAACACATGGAGAGATAGGTGAAATGATAACAACATCATCATATATATAAAAGATAAATAAGTACAATGTTTGTTATCACTAAATTGTCACAAGACCAATGTACAAAAGGATAATGTAACTACAAAGAAAAGAAACGGAAATAAAATATTGCATACATTAATAGAAACATGTGTATAAAGAGAGAAAAGAAACAACACATGGAGAGATAGGTGAAATGATAACAACATCAACATATATATATATATATATATAAAAGATAAATAAGTACAATGTTTATTATCACTAAATGGTCACAAGACCAATGTACAAAAGGATAATGTAACAACAAAGAAAGAAAAGAAAAGCACATAAATCCTCGCTACATCCCTCAAAAACAAAAAAACACTCCCCCTATAAAAAATGTCCTATGCTAACTCTCCTCTTAAATACATGACTACTCTCAATCCAAAATTACTCCCCCTTTTTGTCATGAATGACAAAGGGTAAGTCACTGAGAAGTCATCATCTCTTCATCAACGGAAGAGCTAGAATCTGCATCCTCCTCATCATCATCACCATCACCGGAACCATCATTAGCATCCTCATCCTCAGAAGCCTCTTGAGAAGGAGAAGGAGATGGAGACACGATGAAGCCACCCATGCGAGCCTGCGTCGTGCGATACGACTAACAAGGGTGTTCACCTGATACAACTAAGTAGAAAGTGTATCAAGGTGAGCATCCATGCTCTTAAGCTGTGCCATGACAGCCTCAAGTGTCACACCACCATTCGTAGAAGAGGGAGAAGAGGTGGATGGAATGGAAGGGGCTGGAGGAGTTGTCGTCTCGGTCTGTGGCCGCTTCGGTCGAAGCTGGGCCTCGCTCCGTCGAACAGACGCTACGCTAATGGCACCCATGACGGTGAAGTGAGAAGACTTAGGGTAAGGAATAGAAGAGTGGCAAATGATCCTCATGATAGCCGAAGGAAAAATGAGTTTATTACGGGTCGTTGTATCTCTATAGACATCTATAAGAGAGAGAATGAAGTGAGAAGGAAAGTCTATAGTAAGGTCCTTAATAAGGGAAAGCAAAAGGCGAGCACAAGGCTTGGTAATAGAGTTATAGTGAGACAAGGGATGAAGAACAAATGTCATCACCATGTTAAGGAACCTCGAACCTTTTACAAAGCCCGAGCATAAGGTGTTTTGGCACTCACCCCATGAAGAAGGTGTCTCACAAAAAAGAGACAGAAGTTCGTCTTTGGACACAGTCCTCAGACGTGGACATGTAGGGTAATCAAGACGTGATACCCGCGGAACATGTAGTATCTCGGAAATAATCTCCGGAGTGACTACGATACGTGTACCTCGAACTTGCGTAATAAACCGGGGTATAGAGGTATCGAAACTGTGCATATTGAAGTGGAACTCCTGTATGATCAAGGTGGAACAACTCATGGATATCTCACATAGAGATTCCCATCCTCGACTGTGAATGGCATTGGGTAGAGTAGTATCAGAAAAGTCAGATAAAGTCACATGGCGTTCCAAATGAATGCCACGTTTGGAGAAGTTCTCTGAGAAGTCTTGACGGGCCTTCTCATCATGGAACCAAACGTGAAAAGGAGTAGGATCAGAGAAAGATGCCCCGGAACGAAGAGGATTCCGAGACGGAGCGAATTTACGCTTGGGTGTCATGCGCAGACTATCTGAGAGAGAGATAGAAAGAGACAAACAGAAAAGTACCATCACAATAGAGTACTAAAAGATAGAAAAGAAAGGGTACGTATGCATGAAAAAAATTCATGAACATGTGATATGCCAAAAAAAAAAAAAAAATTCATTGTGGATTCAACCTAATCCAAACCTATCAGCACACAATTTTCAACATATAAACACGCATCTAAATGCATGAAACATTGTGAAAATGCAAATGGAATGCAATGCATGATCATATAGCATAAAAAACATAACACCCAACCCAAAAGTTTCACAAGAAACTCAAAAGTTTTCAAAAACCCCAAAAATTTCACACAAAAAAAAAACCTTAGATCTAAATGTGTGAAATGCATGAAGAATGAAGGATTAGAGAAGCATACCAAGGGAGAACTCAAACCAGGCCAAAATCCAAGTGGGTAGGAGGTTTTGAGTGAAAGGAGGGTGCTTGGGAGGTGAAAAGACAGTTTCTGTTGAGAGACAATGAGAGAAATGAAAATTGATTTCACGTTGAAGCTATTTAAAGAAATCACAGCTCGATGGATCGAGGATCTGTTGAGCACTAAATCTCGACAAATAGAATCTGTCGAGGTGCTGTCGAGAATCTGTCGATGGCAAAAATACCTTGATGGATCGAACAGCTATCGGCCAGACAGAAACTTTCTCGATGGATCGAGAATTTGTCAAGAAGCTATCAAGACAAATTCCAGATAGCTCGATGGATCGAAGATGCGATAAGATCTATTGAGAAAAGAAGTCCAAGGGTCTCGATAGATAGTTATCTGTCCAGGATCTGTCAATAAGCTGTCGAGCTTGATAAAAACCAGTTTTTCAAAGAGAGAAAAAACACATAGAAATGAATGCATTCAAGCAAGCTAATCAACCAAAGATTCAATCAACATATTAAGCTTTCAAAAACATCTCTCAACAAGAAAAATGCAAAGCATTCATAGATCCAAAACACACACACACACACACTAAACAAATCTAATTAATTTTATATTTCAAAAATAAGTCAAGACAGTTTAGTGAGCATACATTAACACATATATCCTTTGTGATGGCCAAATCACATTGTACCTGCACGTGTATCAAAAGCAGCATAGAATTTGCATGTTGTGTGCGCTCTCATGTTATGATGATTTGAGATATGAGACAATCAATTTAACTCACACACAATAACGATTGCTTGATGGAGACTATCACCTTCGAGATACATCATATAACTCTCACATCTCCTAGAAACACGGTTGCAAACATATTTAAAAGCATTTTGATTCTTTTTGCTTTTATTTTCTTTGCATATTTTTTTTTCTTTTTAGCATATCATGCATGGGAATATAAGAAAAAGAAGAAATACCCAATTATGTTAAGCTTTAAACATCACAATTTTGCTATGTCGAAGCACACAGATATTATACACGATTAGTGGGCTTTAGTGGTGAGATGGTTATTTATGCCTTTCTCTTAGGATTTTTTAGTCATTCCCGTCAAAAAGAGTGATATAAGTGTTAAGTACAAGGGATTACTTAATCTTACTTATCACAAACACAAGCCACAAAACTCACTTGCTTAGTTATGCATTGAGATGCTCATCTAAGCTACAAAAGATACAAAATTTAGAAAACTTTGTTTCAATGGCCATCTAAGGTACACAAGTACCAAAGTACACAAAACACACACTGTTTTTGTATTTTTCTAATTTTTCAATTTTTTTTTATGAAAAACAAAATAAAGCAAACTGAAAACAACCAAACAAAAATATGTTAAACAAAACATAGCATAAAACTAAACTAACTCAAAAACAAGAAAGTAAAACACACAAGTAATACATAAACAAAAAGAGGGAGAGAGAGAAAAAGTGACTAAATCACTTTGAGCATTTTTCCTTCCACAACTTGGAAGAACCTTTCTATTGAGCGAACCTTTGATCCGGTGGTGAGAGGAAAGAATTGAAACCATTCAAGTTCGAAAGGAACATGAGGACCTTAAGAAGATCTCCAAGAGGAGCAAAAGAGGATGGAAACTGATTCTGGTTTCCAGATGAGATCATACTATTGCTCTATTGAATGGCTAATCATTTGTAGCAATTTGGACGAATATGCCCTAAACCTCCACAGTGATGACAGCGATACTGCTACTTCTGTTTAGACTCTTGGTTATTACCCTTCTTAGTCCTAGGGTTTTTAGTCTCTTTCTTTTTAAGTTTAGGGAGTGCTCCTAAAATTGATTTACCTTTGTCTATGTTCTCACTAGCTATATCAGTTTTGCAATCATTGTTCTCAAAATTAATAATATTAGCAGGTGAGACAAACACAGTAGTACTAGAAAAAACAATATTAGGAGAAGAGAAATCATACCCCAAACTGGTTCTATCAGAAGCAAATTTCTAAAAGCTAAGCATTTCATCAAGTTTTGCACTAGAAGTCCTCTCTAGTTGAGCTTTGACTTTAAACAGCTCTACTTCAGGCTTCTTGGTCCTTTCAGCCAAGAAATTGTTCTCAAACTGCAATGCTCCAATGGGCTAATTAGCTTCGTCAAACTTTATGGAGAGCTCCTCTCAATCTAGCTCAACATCACTCAGCTTCTTGGTGGCTAGCCTATATAGTTTCTCATGCTTCTCAGAAAACTTGTACAATTTTTCATAGGCTGTATAGATATCATCTTGATCGTCCATTTTCTCAAATTTAGAATCCACCAAGTCCTCTTCATCATCTACTGTTTCTGAAACCCCATCAGTAGGATCAACTGTAGTAATGAAGGCATTCAAGATTCTCTCGTCATCATTGTTATCTGAATCATCCTCAAGCTCGATGTCACTCAAGTAGCAACAAAGGCCTTGCTTTTTCCAGTAGTCTTGAGATATGTTGGACATTCTTGTTTCATATGTCCAAAACCTTGACATCTGCAGCACTTTGGTCTGGAGGGTGTAGACACTCGATTTTGCGCCCATGATTTAATCAAGGAAGATGACTGGAATGACCATCCATGTACCCCAAAAATCATGATTGCATTACATGCATTAATTCATTCATTTCATATCATAAAAATGATCTTGAAATTCTAATGGTCGCGACGGTATGTTTGGTTCCCAAATTGGACTGTCGGATCGAGAGATATTACATAATCAAGTTTGCACGGTCAGCATGCATTGTGTCTAGGTAGAGTCAACCATGCATAATTAATTTAAATTAATTTTGATTGGTTAAACAATTAAAATTAATTAAATAATTTTGTGATTGGTTGATAATTAGTGCCTAATATAGGATTGCTTGCATAAGAATAAAATGGATAATTGGATAATAATAAAATTGTGGACAATCTGAACTTTATCAAAGTTTATTTTAAGGTATTTATCTACAAGATAATTGTTGCTAAAAAGACCTGAATTATCCAAGAAAGAGAAAAAAAAATCTTAGAATACATATTGAAAACACATCTAAGTGCAAGGCCTGGCTCAAGAAAACCTAAAAAAGGAGTCCAAAACACACCCGAACATGAAAGTGCGATCAACACCCAAGAGTACCACTCGGCACTTTTAGAGTGCTGATCGGCACTTTAAAAGTGCCAAATTGCACTCTTTTGGGCATTGGCCCAATTCTCTTTGGGTGCCGATAAGGCACACTCTTTTCAACTTTTTCGCAAAAAGATGCGTCCCGATTCGCATTTTACCCATCATTGCTTATTTTTTAAGCATTCTAGTCTCTATAAATAGGGACTGGAACTCAAAATTCAGCACATTCTTTCACGCTCTAGGAGAGACACCCTTTCACACTCTCGAATTTCTCACTCCCCTTTTCTGGTATTCTCTCTTAAACTAGGGTTTTTAGATTTCAAAGATAATTGCATAAATTTCTTTGAACCCTAAAATATCCTCTCAAGAAGAAGAATGCTCCATGCAAGAGGTTGTTTCTTAACCCATTTTCTTATGCTTCTCTTGTTGTGATGATGTATGTTTTTTTAGTTTAGTTGTTTCAAATATTCATATCATGAATTATTGTTTTATTTAAAGCATGATCTTGAATCTTTTATAATTGTTATGATCTCTTTCTTAATTTCAAAGATCTGCATGTAATCAATTCTTTTTCTTAAAACTAAAAATAGATCTGCATCTTCATTAGATGTAGATCTAAATTTTTCTCAAAATAAAACGGATCTACATCTTCATTAGATGTAGATCTAAATTTTTCTCAAAATAAAAACAGATCTGCATCTTCCTTAGATGTAGGTCTAAATTTTTCTCAAAATAAAAACGGATCTGCATCTTCCTTAGATGTAGATATGAATTTTTCTCAAAATAAAACAGATCTTCATCTTCCTTAGATGTAGATCTGAATTTTTCTCCAGATAAAGCGAATCTGCATCTTCATTAGATGTAGATCTGAATTTTTTATTAAATCAAAAACTGATCTGCATCTTCATTAAATGTGGATCTAAATTTTTCTTAAGTCAAAAACTGATTTGTATCTTCCTTAGATTCATATCTAATTCTTTTTTAACATATGCGGATTTTGAAATAAAGAAAAAGATCATGCATGATTGTGTTTATTGTGTTTGTTTTGTTCAATATATGTAGCATAAATTTATTTTATGAATGAAACCCTCTTCTCAAAAATCTTTTTCATATTTTTTTCGAACATATAAAAACAGATCTAACCTTTTACAAATCGAAAAACCAATTTTTTTAGTTTTCAAAAACAGATCTGATTCTTTTAAGTTTCTACAAAACTAAATTTTCTCATTACAAAACAGATCTGAATTTTCTTTTCTAAAAACCACCCTTTTTTACACAACAAAAACAGATCTGATTTTTTATAAACCAAGTTCAACTTTTTTTTTTACTCATAACAACATATCTGAATTTTTTCTTTAAAAATAAAAAAGATGATGCATTCATAAATAAATTTGTGTGATTTAGTTTTATTCACATGTACAACATATCATTCATAGCATGCATAAAAGGGATACATAGGTCATAAGAGTCTAGAAGACCAAACTCTGTTTGGGCGGAATGGATGCCTAACACCTTCTCATTCCGTAACCTAGCTTTCGAATTTAGGTCTTTGGATAAGTAGATCTAAGCCTTGTCTTTATTTTTATTTTGGGTAGTTTGTAACTAGAACAAAAAGCCATGTAATTATTTGGTAATTTGTAACTAGGACCCAAAGCCATGTAATTTTCAATTTATCAAACATGTATTCTTTTTTATTCAATCAATGAGAATGGAACAATTCAATCATGTATTTATATTTAGTTTTTCTTATTTTTTGTATAAAAAAAATAAGTGGCGACTCCATACCACTTACCTAAAAAAAGAGATGCCCTTAAAAGCATTCAAATCTTCTTTTTTTTAGGCACTTTTGTGGTCTCTCACAGAGGGAACAGTGTATTGACCGCCATCCCTGGCATCCTTCTTCCCTTTATCTTGGCTCTTGAATTGTGAAAAACTAGATTGCTTTCAATCCTTGTCGAATCCTTTTGCATTGGCATTCTTCATAAACTTTTTGAACTGCCTCATGATATAGGATTTCAAAGCTTGTGGTAAGTCTTTAAAGTTTTGAATTCTTGACAGCCTTAGTCCCTTCATAGGTTGTCTAGAGGATAGTTCATGCTTCCTTAGTAGTTTCTGTAGAGGATATCTTCTTAAACTCCTCATTGGTGACTGCACTAAATAAAGTATTCAATGTTTTGCTGTTGAAGTTTGCTTCTTTGATCTTAGCATCATCCCAATCAGCCGGCGCTTCCTTTGGCTTAGTCTAGCCAATCTCCACACCTTCTCATCTAAGAACTGCAAGAAAGCTTTCATGCATACTTTCCAGTATGCATAGTTAGTGCCATCAAATAAATGAGGTATAATTAAAGATTGTCCTCTATCCATGACAAATAGGGGTCAATGGATCACACAACAAAGATTAACCTTAATCAGAGTGTATCCGCTCTAATACCACTTGATAGGCCAAGAATATATTGATCCTTTTAGTAACTTAATCAATTAATTAGCCAAGTGAAATTGATTAGATTCAATTACATGCAATAAGCGTGGTAGCACAAACAAATCACCAACTAAGTTAAATGCAGCGGAAAATAAATTTGACATAGATGATTTGTTTACGAATGGGAAAACCACCGAGACAAAACCCCACTGAGTGAATTCATTGTCACCACTCCCAAAAATCCACAATTATCAAAACAAGTGGTTACAAGTAAAAAGAATCTCAATACCTAATACCAACCTACAGTTGAACCTTTACCCCAATACCCAATTGGACTTGTAATGTAGTGACAATCTCTTTTTTTAATGAACGACTCTCGGTACATGACTAACCAATTGATGCACGCATCCAAGTACGCAACTAACACACCAACTTGAGGAAGATGTTGGCTGCAAAGTTCTTCAGTTCATCCAGAAAATGAAGATTAAGAAACTCCTTGGTTACAAAACCCTCAGTGCAAAGACGCCAGCCTCCTTGGGAGAAATTTATCAGCATGTGCTCATTGCCTTAGAAAAACTCTGCAATCAAAGAAAATTCCTTTCAAAGATTGACAAGATTTATAGCAAACTTAAAGATAACTGCAAAAGAAAAGATCTGCAGATAAAGTGCTATGATAAGAATTGTGCTTGTCCAACAAAAAGAAGAAATCATTTCAATAAATATTCTTGGAAGAAGAGACATTATGCAGGTCACAAGAAAGGATCCTTAAAGAAGAAAAATTGGAAGTTTCTTAGAAGAAAGTAATTTAAAGGAAAAACTTCAAATGTCTATTTTGTATGCAGACAACCAGGACATTTTGCAAAAAATTGCCCAAAAAAGGAGAAAGTAGCAATGCTTCTTGAACAAGCCCAGATCCATATAGATGACACTTCTTTCTCGGATGTGGAATCACTCTTTTCACTGGATGATGACTACTCTTCTCAAGCTTTGGTAGTTATGGCCTATTCCACTTCAGAAGAAGATTTAGGCTCAGACAATGAAGATGACTCAAAACTAGAAATCCAAACCATCTATACATCCTAGCCTATTATAGCCCCTTTAACCAACCCCACCCCCATAGCCCAAGTACATATTCTTCTAGAAACTTACTCCAAACCTATTCCAATAATAGCCTTGTTTGACACAGGAGCAGTAGCAACAATTCTCCATCCCAAGATTTTACCTGTAGAATTTTGGCTACCCCATAATCAGATGTTTAAAGTGGCAAATGGAGAAACATTCCTTATCACCCTGAAAAGTAAGCCTCTCTTCATCAGAATCTTTTCAACCCTTACCATTAAACACCAAGTCCTTGGATCCCCTCTCACAGGTAGAGATCTTCTCATAGGATTTGATCTCCTTCATCAAATACCTAATCTTAGATGGTCTTCAAAAGGACTTTTGCACAAACAACACCTTCTCACCTGGACCCAAGTACCCCATTTATTCACAGTTGACCCCTTTGACTCTTTGAGACTCCAAATTAACAGCGACTGTTGTGCAAACAGCCATTTTGAATTTCTCCTTAAAAATCCAAATCCTTTGTGGAAAAACCCAAAATTTTTCATATACCTTCCCTTTAAGAAGAATAAAGATGTCAACCCTATAAAAGCCAATCATAGAGGAATGAATCCAGACCATTTAGCCTTGGCCAAGCAAGAACTAACTACCCTCCTTTCAGAAGGCCTCATTGAATCTACAACCTCTCCATGGGCATGTGAAGTTTTCTATGTTAACAAGCATTTTGAGCAAGTCCAAGGAAAACTCAGATTGGTAATCAATTATCAGGATCTTAACCATTTTCTTGCAAATGATAAATTTCCGTTGCCAAACAAGAGTGCTCTCTTTCAGCATCTTTCAAATGCAAAAGTATTCTCAAAGTTTGATCTTAAAGCAGGATTTTGGCAATTAGGAATCCATCCAGAAGAGAGATATAAGACAGCTTTTTGCATCCCAGACCACCATTACCAATGGACCGTCATGCCTTTTGGTCTTAAAAATGCTCCATCTTAATTCCAGAAAGTAATGGTAACGTTGTTCCAGCCACTCTTAACCAATGCATTAATTTATGTTGATGACATCCTCTTGTTCTCAAAAGATGAAGAATCCCATGCCAAGTGCTCACTGAATTTTATAATTTAGTGAAATCTCATGGGATAATGCTTTTAGAAAAGAAAATGGTCATAGGACAGTCTTCCATAGACTTTTGGGGAGTAAACATTTCAGGTGGAAGGTATACTTTGCAGCCTCACATAGCTGCCTCCCTTAGTGAATTTCCAGACAAGCTTACAAGTATCAAACAGATACAACAGTTTCTTGGAAGTGTAAATTACATGTAAGATTTTATTCCAAAAATTTCCAGATATAGAAATTGTCTGGCCCAATTGTTAAAGAAGTCTCCCCTAGAATGGAATTCTGTTCATACAGAAGCAGTCCAACAATTGAAAAAATTGGCAGAAAAGCTTCCTTCTTTACAGATTCTAGGATCAGGCAAATGAATATTACAGACAGACGCATGTGATAAATATTGGGCATCAGCTCTTTTTGAAGAAGTTGATGGCAAAAGAAGTATTTGTGGGTATAAAAGTGGTGCATTCAAGCCTTCAGAACTACACTACGACTCTACTTTCAAAGAAATCCTTGCAGTCAAACGTGGGATTGAAAAATTCCAATTTCATCTTCTTGGGCATAATTTTCTACTAGAAATGGATATATCCTCCTTTCCCAAAATGCTTCAGTTCAAAAGGAAAATGCTCCCACATCCTTAGTTACTTAGATGGGCAAATTGGTTTTCACAGTGGTCTTTCCAAGTCAATCACATCAAAGGAAAAGATAACCTTATCACTGATTATTTTTCTAGAAAACCTCCAGTTCTTAACACTACAATTATTTCTTCACCCCTATGTGTATATCCTATTATAGATCCATCCTCATCCTCAGGACCTTCCTCAGCAGTCCCTAATGATATCCTTAACATGATAGAAAACCTTCCCCTAGAAATAAAAGACCAAATAAATACCTTGACCCTTAAAGCCAGAGCCAAAAGAATCATTAGAGTCCTCCATGATTACCTCAAAAAGTACTAGTGCCATTTCCTTGCCATTTTCCCTAATATAGACCAACCATGGAAAACCCTTTTTGCTTTTTGGATAACCAATTGGACGGTTGCACATTACTTTACATGTAGTATTTACTCAATGAGTATTACCTGTGTTTTCATTTTGAACCAGAGTTTTACAGATATATATACCCACATGGAAATAAATATTTTCATAAATTCTGGTTTGAAATTCTGAAAATTGATGCCCATAATGGAGAATGGATAAAATATCCTACCACAGAACACTCAAGATTTGGAAGCAAGATCACTTCAGTAAGTCTAATTGTCAAGTTTAATTCCAAATATGATGTTCGTGCAGAAGCAATTTTCCACCCGATAGAAATACATTGGGTCACTAATCCAAATGGCACTCTACACACACATCGAGACACATCTTGGGCATCCTATTATCATGCTCTTACAATGACAGAATCCCTAAACAAGGGAATCTTACCTGAAATAGTACCAATGGATCCAGAAGTCTATAAGAAGCAATGGCCACATGAAGATCATTGGGAAATGCCCAATCCTCTTATGGGATATGATGATCCCTACTATCACAACCATGATCCAGATGTCAATGCTGATGTTGATGAAGAATGGTTCCAAGGAAGAGATGGATGGGACTAGACATTTCTAACACTTTAAAAAAAAAAAAAAAAAAAGAAGGGTCTCACAAACGTCTTCAGACGTACCACTTTTATCCTCAACAGTCACATATCTATTCCTTTGTTAGACGCATATCTGAGTAACCTTACCCATGCAAACAAGTCCCCTACATGGTTTGACACTTGTTCGTTAGCTCCAACCAAGACCTCTACTCCTGATGCATGTGAACCTTATCCTAACTTTATCTAGAACAAGATACGTCTCTAGCTAGGCCCCTACATGTTTTGCCACTTGTAAATTCATGACTTAGGCCCCTACTTTCTTCTGAAATGTATAATGTACATTATCTCTAAGCTTTGTGGTCTATAAATAGAGTCTTTGTAACTCTAAAGAGGCAAGATTGAAGAGAAAAAAGAAAATCCTTAGAAGTTCTTATAAGATTACCAGTTCTTGTAAAATGTTTATCAGTGTCTTTTATGTCTAATGTAAAAAAGTTGTTGAATCTAATAATATCTCTTAGTTTGTTGTATCTTGTGGTGTTCTATCCCATATTTTCATGTTATCTTTTATATCTTCTTAGTGATATATGTTATCAAGCTATGTCCACTGCCGATCAAGCCCATGCCCACCTTCCTCCTTTTGCCAATCTGCCTTGTCTCTTTTCCCTTCTACCAACCAAGGCTGGATCGGACACTGAATGTCATCGATCTAGTGCCTTCACTCAAGAACCACACCCTCTCTTCCATTCTCACTCATGGCACTCTCGATTTGGATCGGTCTCACCCTTCCTCCATAGCAAACCCTAGGCAACACCACTCCACAATGGTCTTCTCTCTCTCATCTTACTTTTTCTCTCTAACCCGAACCAACCCCCCCCCCCCCCAACTTATTTTTGTGTTTGATTTTCGTTTTGTTTGATCTCTAATTTTGTTGTTATGGTGGTGGTGTTTGGTGGTTTTTGTGTGGCGTGGGTGGGGGTGTGTTGGTGGGTTTTGTGTGGGTGTGGTTGAGTTTTGTGTGGGTGGTGGTGGCAATGGAGTAGTGGTGGCTGTTTTTTTCCTCTTCCCGATCTGGATTTTGTGTGGGTGGTGATGGGTTGTGCTTGTCCTTGGTGGTGGTGGCCGGCTTGGGCTTAAATTTTCTGAAAATAGATTTTTTACATCCAAGACCAAACATGGGAAATAATTTTCTAGTGTGATTTCCATAACATAGTCAAATAGTAGAAAATGTTTTCTGATGAGTCCATAAAAACCATTAAGGTCATCCATCTTAATGGACGATCATTGCGTCATTAGTATGCTATCAAAGATAGATGAGTAACCGCCCAACACATTTAATACTAACCATCAAAGGTCTTAAACTCTCTCATCAAGACAAAGAACGTTACAATTAGGGTAATAATCACCCTCATTTATGTCCAATAGCTACCTAAGTCACCTATAAAAGGGACAATTTGTCTCACTAGCTAAGGTATGTCAAGAACTACTACAAAAATACTACAAAACACTATCTATATACGAAATATATGGGTTGATACTAACTTAAGTATCAGAGACTCCCCTATCGAGCATAACTCAGTGGTCTCTTCGATCTATCTCTCCTTTATTTTGCAGGTCCTATAAGATCGTCTAATGCTCCGGATTAAACGAGTGACCTAACTGACGATTTTTTCTTCATCATTTTCCTTTACGTAAAATATTTTCAATTTTACATTTGAAAAACATTTTACATATTACCAAACATAGCCTAAAGAATAAATTTGCAAAAATAAAAGTTTGGCTATCACCTAATATTTCATGCGGGCCTTGGCATTTTTCCCTAATAAATCGTCGAAAAATGTTACTGATCAATCGGTAATGATAGTATATTTTTTGGTTGGATAAAACCATTTCATTGCAATGTTTAGTAGTACACAGTACATACTGCAGTCTATACCGGTGGGATTGGGATTAGGATTTGGGATGATATGATATACGATCGGAAGGAAGAAGATTGATTTTATTAGGCAGTGGACCCAGTTTTTTTAAAAAGAAAAACAGACACCACGACCACGTAGGCCAGTGTGCACATCTGAACCGATATAAACACCAAAGTCCAACATCTTTACCCCCAATCAACGGCACAGATATTCCCTTGATCCCAAATTTTCCAAATTGTCACATGGCAGACCAAAGTACTAAGTGACCCCACACCCCATCTCTCTCACTGAGTCCAGCGGGACCCACGTTTACGTAGTACATCTCATCCCCCATCAGAATCATCACCGTCGTCAAATAAATCACACACCCCTCACCTTCAACTCCATCAATCAGATTCAGACCGCGCATTATTTAGTAGTTTACAATACATTACTCACACACTCGCTCACTCACTCACTATACTACTACTAAAACAAACAATACAAAACAAACCTCCAGGCACCATTCTTGTCAGAAAAGAAAACAAACGATATGATAAACTAAACACTCGAGAGAAATCTGAGTTTGAAAGCCGAAGCCGAAGCTGAAGCTGAGCCACATTTGGTGTTTTTTTAGCTAGCTAGCTAGCTATATATGGCTGCTGCGCTGGAGTGCTGGTCGAGCCGAGCCAGTACTGACGAGGACATGGTGGAGCAGGTGCTGATGAGAACGAACGACAGATCGGAGGGCTCGCCCAAGGGGATCTCCTCAGCTGGCTCGGGAGGCGTAGCCGGAGCTGGAGCTGGAGCCAGTAAGGAGTCTTCGGCAATGCAGAAGCGGCTACAGAAGCTGAGCCGGAACGTGTCGGAGGCACTCGCTTCGTTCAAGAACACGCTGAATCTGGACTCCGCACGTGACGTGCCACCTCTCTCTTCCCCGACGACGACGACGACGACGTCGTCTTCGTCAAAGGTGGAGAGCTGTAGAAAGGTGGTGTGGGGTAGCGTTGTAAGGAACCTCACTCAGTTGTACCCAGGTAGCCAGCTCCCTGAGAAGCTCGTCTCCAACATTCGCAAGCATTATGATTCATTGCCACTCAGGTTTGGGTTTAATCAATCTCAAAGATTCAGTCTTTTTATTTTTGTTTTTTCTTTTTCAGCTTTTACTCTGTTTGGTTACTGAGAAAGTGGAAGAAATTAAATGATATAGACAATAATAGAGTTGTTGAATTTAGTTTTTTTTAGAATTTTTTATAAGTTCCTTTAAAGTGATTAATTTGGACAGTTATGCCCAAGCGGGATTTGATATGAAAGAAGTGTTTCTTCATATTAAGTTGATAGAGGAGGCATCAGGGGATGACCAACCAGCGATGTTGATTCAAGAGGCGTCAGATGATGAAGCTCAAGGTGAAGGGTGTGCATATAAGCTCACATTTGCTTGTAACTCTTCGATTTCATGGCCGGCGATGTCGGGGGCATTGGATAATGTCTCCATTTGCTGCAAGAAGATACAGATCTTTGAAAAGAAGGGGTTTACTCTTGGGGTTGTTATTCTTCTGGTTCAAGCTGGGCAAGAGAAATCCTTCAAGACCCGGGTCGAAAATGCTCTTAAATATGCTATTAAGAAGCCGAAAACTAGTACAGTGAAGCTCCCATTTGGGCTTTGTGGGTGTCAGGAAGAGAGCACCAGAGGGAGAGACTTTGGGGAGATTGAAGAAGAACCTGGTGACCAGAATTTTAGAAATGGGATTGAAAATTTGAACACTAATATTCAACTTCAGATGCCATTACCAACTTCGTCTTTCGTTGTTTCAGTCGATGAATGGCAAACGATTCAGTCAGGAGGAGATGAGATTGGGAAATGGCTGTTGAGCTCGGATAGTCTTGAGTTTATTGATCAGATTGGACCCAATTCGTTTAAGGGAGTTTACAAGGGCAAAAGGGTTGGAATTGAGAAGCTTAAGGGGTGTGACAAGGGGAATTCTTATGAATTTGAGCTCCGAAAGGATCTGTTGGAGCTGATGACTTGTGGACATCGAAACATTCTGCAATTCTATGGTGTATGTGTCGATGAAAATCATGGGTTGTGTGTGGTGACAAAGTTGATGGAAGGTGGATCAGTTCATGACTTATTGCTAAAGAGCAAGAAGCTTCAGAGTAAGGAAATTATCAGAATTGCTGTTGATGTAGCCGAGGGTATTAAGTTCATGAATGATCATGGTGTTGCATATAGAGACCTAAATACGCAAAGGATTTTGTTGGACAGGCATGGAAATGCTTGCTTGGGGGATACAGGTATTGTTGCTGCCTGCAAGAGTGTTGGTGAGGCCATGGAGTATGAAACTGATGGTTATCGGTGGCTAGCTCCAGAGGTTTGTCTCCTATGACCTTGATTTCAATTAACCTAGATCCTTGCGTAGCAAGACAATTACAACTATATAATTATGATTTCTCTTTGTCAAAGTAATTTATCTAATTAGTTAAGAGCATTTCACATAAACAGTAATGATATTATTCCACTCTATATCAATTGCATTTAGAATAAGTTATTCTACGACTCGATAGAGCCATTAAATGCATGGATGGGAATTGCACTTTTGACTGCTGAACGCTACTGAAAGAAAATACTATCATTGCTTTCCTAATTACACAACTGTGTTTTGCGATACTCCTTAGGATTTTAAGAAACTTAATTATGTGAAGTTCTAATATCATTTGACATGATGGAATCACTTTCAAATCCATCCATGTGTTGTCCAATCATCTGAATGCATTTTATAAAACCTTGATCGCTTGTTTGATTATTTTACTGTTATATCCTTAATTCGGTCAGGGAGAACTGTTTACTATTTTGAACTTAGTGTCTTTTGCAAGTTTTGGTGGATGTTTGGTATATAACTTTTACACCAGATTTGATTTAAATTTTATGTCAACCATTACATTAAAGCATTTGTGCTATCTTAATAATTGCCAACCGGAAAAGGTAATGCAACTTTACCTAAACAAACCTTTTAGGTATCCAATTGTAAACATTTTTCCTTCTAGGAAAAAATAGTACATATTTTACTGTATTAAAAAATATTTAGATCCATTGTATGTGATTGCAGTTCTAAGGATCAGTCTATACTTATTAAAGAGACTTTCTGTCATTATCCCAACATCATTGTTTGAGCATGCGTAACATGTCTTCATAATTGTATTTGCTTTACATTTCAATATTGTGTTTACCTTTATCTAAGCACTCCTATATATTATGTAAACAAATCAGCTTGGTCCCAAAGTGCCACTTTTATCAAATTAGGTTCAATTAATGGAGCCCACATAATGCATCTTTTAGCTTTATAGCATGATTTTAGTCCAAATGTTATTAGTCATTTTCCTAACCTGCCTTTTGAAGCCACCTCCTCCCCCACCCCAAAAAAACACCGAAAAGAAAAGCCAAAGAAGGGAAAAAAAGAGAGTATAATTTGTAGCCCACTGTGTGGGCGTTCCTTTTTCTTAACTTTTTTAGCTACAAAATGTTTAGGCTATTGATGTCTTAGAAAGCAATTTAAGGATCAATAACTTTTGATAAATGCCAAATATATTCGGAGGGCTTATGTACACATTCTCTATTTTGGATGGAAAAGAATATGGGAGTGTAGATTGAAAATTTTAACTTAATAATCCATTTGGTGGCAGCCTGAATATCTTTAGACTCAATTGTTTTATTCTGAAGTATAGTATTTGTAGGAGTTACGGAACACTTAAAAAATAGAACTTAATTGGAAGTTTTTTTTTTTTTTTTTTGAAATCTAATTCAACTCACCTATATTTAATTCTATATATCCAAGCTTAGTGACTTGTAGTATACAAAAATTGGCCTCCTCCTTTAGCATATCCCAATTCAGTGAGTTTTGCAAGTTCTGAAACTGGTAGTCATTTGACTCATTTCCATCTTTTTATTATTATTTTTGGGGTTATGAACAGATAATTGCAGGCGACCCGGAGAGTGTTTCTGAGACATGGATGAGTAATGCATATAGTTTTGGGATGGTAATATGGGAGATAGTGACTGGTGAGGCTGCTTATTCTGCATATTCACCTGTGCAAGCAGCAGTTGGGATTGCTGCTTGTGGCCTTAGGCCAGAGATCCCCAAGGACTGCCCACAAATTCTAAAATCTTTGATGACAAAGTGCTGGAACAATATTCCTGCAAAGCGTCCTCAATTTTCTGATATTTTATCGATATTGCTGCGGCCAAACAACAACAGCAACAACAATAACAGGTAAACATATATTTAATTTCTGTGGCACCTCATCTGTTGATACTAGTTAATGCAAAACAGCCCCTGGTTTAGGAGTTGCTAAGCGCAAGTGTAGATCCAAGAAGCTTATATAGCAGAAATGAAGATATAATATTTGTCCTTTTTTTTACCTTTGCAATTCTCTATTGATATCATATTAGTAAGAATTATATGGGAAAAAGAAAAAGAAAAAGGAAAAGAAAAAAGAAAAAGAAAAAGAAATAGAAATACCCATATTTGTAAAACGCGTTTTGCTATCATATGATTCATGATGGTAATGAGTGGTGGTGGGAATATTATAACATGTTTTCCGTTCGTGTTATTATGATTAACTAGGCAATCCCCGTTTGCATGTAAAAGAATAGGATATATTTGCTTAAAAGTGGTACATGTGTGGCCTTGCGGGCCTACAATTTTTGATTAATACTAGGGACTTTGCATACTAAAGTTATATTTTTGTTTGTCTAGTGGCTATCTGAGGGGCCCAAGAGTGGTCTCCCTTGTTTTTGTGTCCCATGAGTACATTGGGGGAGGACATTCACCCCCCCCTCTTCATTGAACTCACCTTAGTGGTTCAACTTCTATGCGGATCATTTCCTGAGGGCCACATCTTTTAGATAAAGTTAGGCTTGAAAATTTTCAATTCTATGTTTGTGGTCCTATGATTAGGTGTTTATGGGATAGCTTTCCTGACCAGTGTGTGGAGTAAGGCAAGAGAGGAATTCCTAGGTGTGTCAGTGACTTGGTTTTTTTTTGAGAGGTTTGAATTTTAACTCTTTTGAGGCATTAACAACACTGGTGGAGATGATATTCATGATTGATTTATAAATTATGCTTTCTAGCTATAGGAAATTGAAAGGAAAAAGAAAAGAATTAGGGTCTGAATTCTAAGATCAATTTCAGCTATTTCAAATCCCAAAGGAAACAACCATTTTATTTTATTTCTTTAATTCCTTTTTCTCAATCAAATGAATTACTACAATGACAGCTAAAGTGGTAACACTTGGATATAAACGATACAATAGTATCAGGCTCTGTCAACAGGGCAGTTTGATACAGTTTAAGACCTAAGGCCACATAAGTGGTCACTTTTAATATTTAAATATAAATTTAATTACATTTCTTTATTTTTTATTTTTTTTTATTTTCTTATTCAAAATCCGTTCTTCTTGCATTTTGATATGCAAAATTAATAACTTTTTTATGTTTAGATTTGGCTAATATCTCATTTTCAATTGATAATATGACTACTTCATTTAATCTTCTTTTTACATAATCATCTTTACTAGGACTTTACTAATTTTAATTTTAGGAAAAAAAAATTATACAGAAACAACTAAAACAAGAATTGTCAGGAAAATCCTATAAGTGATAAAGTGATTCATGTATTTGTAAAAAAAAAAAAAGTCTTTTTATATAATCAAGAGTTGTTATATTACATGTTTGAATATCATTATGATTATTCTTATTGTTATCTTTTTATTGTATTATTTCGTTATCTTTGAACTCTTTTAAATATATATATATATATATATATAATGAATTTCTTGTTAATTTGTTAGATTTTTCACGCAAATATTCTATTATATTTTTAAAATTGCAAGTAACAAATTTATCGAGAGATTCCATTTAAGATTCGATTAATTTGTCTAATATTCTTCTTTCTTATGTTTAGTTTACTAGTAGACATTTGTAATTAGGAAACATTTACAAATAAAAGAAATACTATCTATAATAGTATAAAATTATAGTATGGCATGAATAAAATAAAATTTGAGGTGTAAAATAATAGAATCTAATTTATCAAAGGCATTATTGCAATTTCGCTTAACAATATACATGATTACCTTAGCATGGCCAAGCAAAGAACAATTTAACATATTGCTCGTTAAATCAATACTAATCAAATCAAGATTAATTTCATATAGAGAATCTATTACCATGATTCAAATAAAGAATCAAATGTCATGGTTCAAAAAAAAAAACTCAACGAAATGAGATTAACATAATTTTTCAGAAGGAATTTTAGAGATTGTTGTGTAACTGTATGGGAGATTGTACTACTAATATTGACCATCTGCCATGTGAGAGATTGAAGTACAAAAATTGAAGCCCAAGCCACTAGAGGTTATTGATTCTCAATGATGATTTAACACATTTTTTTGGTGAAACAATTCAGATTTTTCAGTTGGGTAGAATTTTTTTGGGTCAACAATTTTTGGGGCTTTTTTGGGGTGAAAAAGAGTGTTCAGACCCCACGTATTTTTTTCTGCAAACAAAGTTAGTTATCGGCCTACAATGAGGGCCCTATTTCAAAATGGGGTCCTAGGCAAAAGGCCTAATTGGCTTAGAGCCAATCTTGTTTGATGTTGATCAATATATTGTAGATTCATTGATTCTCAATCCGGTTTTCTTTAGTCATATTTGATAGTAAATATACCAAGAATAAATTTGGTTTAGTGTCTGGCTTTACTTTCTATTATACAAACAATAAGTCAGCCAAGGCACAAGAAACTTGTAACTCAACTAGTTCATTTCTTCATGTTTCTAACATAGACATTTAGATTCAAATCTCTCTCCCCAACTATCAAATTATTAAAAAAAATAAATAAATAAACAAAAAAGGTCTAGGTGCATAACTTTTTTCACAAGTGTTGACTTCTTTTATTTTAATGGGTGCATAATAAAAGTGATGTTAGTGATAAGCATTGAGCAGAGAAAGTGATTTCTGCTTTCAATCATAATAGGTCATGTTAACTGTTGTAAAAAAATAGTTCAAAAATATTTTATCCTTAAGCATTGCACCTAAATTAAAATTTTAAAATGGCATTGGCATTGGTTGTTGAAGTCTGCCAATCTTTATATCCATTTCTGATGGCCCAATGCATTCTCCGGATCAGTTAATCATGCACAAAGCCACGAAGGTTAGCTTTACAATTTGCCAATTCGACCAGCAAGAGAGAGAACATTAGATTTTAGCTGTATCTAAACTCATCTTCGTTTGCATTTTAAACAGTAGGTTCTGTGCACTGTTTACAGAATCTACAAGTACGGAATTTGGCAAAATCAACTTTAAAACTGGGTCCTACGATACTATTTACACATTTAAAAATTATTTTGTTATAGTATTTTCAATTTTCAACAATAAGCGGTATCCAAATAAACCCTTAACATGAAGGTGAAGGTTGCCAAATCTAGACACTATCTCCTATGACTCGTTGGATACACTTCCCTTTCTATCCACGTAGTTTCTTGGTCTTCCTTGATCTATGAGGCAACCTTGGCACACTACCAAGGATGAAATGATCCTCGGCTGAACTCTCAGCCATAGGCTGTTTGTTCCTTGGTGGGTCGAGCCTTTTACCTCCATGTTTTCCTTTTCTCACTCTCAGTTCATCTCTTTAGGGTTTTTGGGCAGCTTGTCTTCTTGCTAATTTGACTCTTACGTAAGTATAAAATTATAAAACACCATTCGATGGGCAGGTGAAACTGGAGCAATATACTATTCACTATCCATATACCTATAGCAACAAGAAGACAATTTCATATGCTAGAAGGAAATAACCAAATAATATATTGAAACCATATGTGACTTATTTTATATTTACCATTTTTAAAAAAAATTTCTTTTGGGTCAATATGGTTCCTAGAAGCTTCCCCTACTGAACCTACAGTGGGTGAAGCTCTACAATATGGGCCCAAAACATTGTTAAGAAAGTTACGAAAGCACCAAGGAGGCTATGAGTGCATTTGTGTCAGCTTATTACAGTTTAGCCCGCCAGCCCAAGTGGGAATCCTTTTGTATTTATTTATGAGTCCATTCTTATATATTCCTTGTCTTCTTCTTTTGCGCCAGCAGACGAATGTGATTCCCGAGAATAGGTTTTTCATAATAAATAAAAATATAAAAAAAGTTCCATAATTCCATTCCATCCACCCATCTAATAGCTAATGGTTTGTTTATTGGATCTGCTCCTCAAAAAGGCAATTCTTTTATTTACCGTGAGTCCGTGAATGCTAGACTTGATTTGACGTCTTTTGGGTCCTTGCTATTCTAAAGCAAATTCTTAAGTAGAAAATGAAAATCACATTATTACTCCATCTTAATTGAAAGACCCTGTATTATATTTAATTATTTGGGTGTGGTTTATTTTTAATATTTTTTTAATTGAATATATTTTTTATTTTAAATATACAATAATAAATGATAGTAAGTTTTTAATTATCATTTTTTTGTGACAATCCCTTATTAAACCCTAATTATTTATACCCTCACCCCACCTGCCCCATATCCACCATAATGATAATATATATCTGGTGGGTTTGAAACCCAAATCCTCCGCATTTAGTGGTGGTCCCTGGTTACTGTAAAATTTGTTCAAACCTAAACTCGAGAGCAATTAGAATAATAATGTCATCTCCATATTTTTATTATTATATATGCTAATTTTGAGTTAATTAGAAGGTAAATTATGGGTGTAATCATTATGCTGTGACATGAAGCAGTGATAATCGAGGACATAAAACATTGGAACTACTGTGCCCATATACATGTACCCGACACTCACACGTTATGGCCCTAACCGCCAAAGAAATTAGACACATTTATGTGTGATTGTACAATTTTTTTACACTTAAAAAAAAAAAAAAAAAAAAATCTGTGGGTCCGCAACTCACAAAATTCATGGCATGAAAAAGTTATAGTCACACCGCTTTGCAATGATCCATATTCAGGGGAAAAAAATGTGTATATATATATATAAATGATCCATTTATTATAAAAAATTATCCATGAAATTTAAAAATATTTTATTTTGTATTATGTATCCTTTTAATTTTTTTAATTTATTAATTTACTACTACATTAAAGAAGATTTTATCACTTCTGTGGATAATTTTAAATACATCATTATTATATGTGCTTATTTTATTTTATTTTATTTTTATAAAAAGTTGGATTTTATAATTTGGATCGATTTCTCTTCAAAAGAGCCTCCTTCTATGTAAAATCTCAATTTTAACAAGTATCATTTTGTGTGATTGTAGTATTGTACACATTTTTCTCTAAAATAAAAGGCATGTGAGGCTTAGCATCCAAACGAGTAATGTTAGGGGAACAAAATTTTCAAAATATTTTTCACAATTCTTACAATTTCTTGATAATATGGGATGGAGAACTACATATGAGGGAATAGTCATGTGTTCATAGAGTTAAAAAAAGTAAAAAATAAAAATAAAAACAAAAACGATAAATTGTTATTTGAACAACAATACTTTAACATGTTTCCATTACTAACACTACTTTTATTAGCATCAACCACAACATATATGTAAATAAAAATTTCAAGTTTTGAAATTTGATGATGCCGAGATCGTCAGTCAAGATGATCGTCCAGCAGGATTATTGACCAAGACTGTCTAGAAGCCCTACAAGAACAAGTGGAAAGAGGGAACACCGGTGTGGTGCTTGCCACAGAGCCTTCGATGGTTAAGTCAGATAACTGAGAGAGAGAGGAGAGTTTCTATATCAAAATATCAGAGAATTCTGTACTAGAATTGTTTACCTTTTTAGGTCTTGAGATTGTATATATACTTGCTTCCTTTTCCTAGCTGTTGGGGGTGCTCTTAATGGAGGTCTAAATGTGGTATCTGTAACGCTTCCTTGAGATGTTAATGAGAGGATCGTCGTCTCCCCAACGGTAAAGAAACTTATTGTGGCCCCGTAACGTATTGCTATCATTTATGAGCTGGCGGCCCTTCCTTCGTCCAATGGATTTGGGTAATGACGAAGTGGAACGATTCCTTTGTCTGTTGGTTCCTCTTCTAGACGAGGAGGTTGCCTCAGGGAGTTATGGTTGTCCATCAGTTGCCCCCCTATTTCGAGGTCGTTCAATTTGGAGACGGCCATGGGAATATGATGGGCCCCTTTTTTTTTTTTTTTTTTTTTTTTTGGCGGTTATGGCGCTTGGGGTTTCCCCCTTCGCAATTATTACCTAATGGCGGCATGGCGTGTGTCGTGGCCACGTGTCCTGTCGGGATTGGTTGAGGGGTTCTCAGTTCTGACGAAACTTTTCAGTTTTCCCACATTTTTTGAGGCGCTTCCTTTTTAAACCCCTTGCGCTTCTTCTCTGTGCTTACTTTTTCGAAATTTCAGTCTTTTGTGTTCATTGCTTCGAGTCCATTAGCTTCCTCTGTGCTTTACTACTGCGATTTCTGTGCTCATCCCCTTGATTCCTCAATTTCACTCTCTTTTTCAGGTACGCCCCTTTGTCTTTCTTGTTCTTTCCTTTTAAAGTTTTATTTGCTTCCTTTTTCTGTGCTTGGTTCCCTTTTTGAACTTTGCTTTTTTATGTTTCCTTTTTGATGGACTATTCTAATATTAGGCGCACTTCCCCCTCAATTGCCTTCTTTTTCGCTCGTTTGGGTGTGCTTATAGGTTGTTCTAGTGGTCATTACCCATAAATTGGGATTTCGCCTTAAGTGACAGTAGTTTAAGTCTAGTGTTGGGTGATCTATACCCATTGTTGTGTCAGTCCTTGGGTTGGTTTGACTCAATGCGAGGGGTTCTAAGGAGGGAAAAAATGAGTCCTGAAGTTAGATCTAGTGGCTTAGAGGCCAACCTGTCTTCTAACACTGGTACAGGTGGGGTTGAGACGGACACAGCCGTTTCTGTGCCTTTGTCTTCCCGTCCCTCCGTCTCTACTTCAACCCGGTCCTTTCACGCCCTTCAGGAAGAGTGTTCTTTGAGGGAGGATACCTTCCTTTTCAATTCTCCGAGGAGACAAGGGTTCGTCTTCTTAAAAAGGCAAGAAATCCTGTGCTTTTGCCCACAAGGAGGTTTGTTTCTATGAGGCTGCCTTTCTATGTGGCCTTAGGTTCCCTATCCATCTGTTCATAATGGAGCTTCTTCACTATCTAAACATAGCCCCAGGACAACTTATACCGAATTCGTGGAGAATTGTCATAAGTTGTATGGTAATCTGGATGATCATAGTTGACGGTGATATGATCACATTAAACAAGTTCGTCCATCTTTATCGTATAAAAGAGTCCAAGGAGTTTGGTTACTATGAGCTCGTGTCTTGGGATAGAAGGTCTCGGCTTGTCATCAATCTGCCTTTGTCGTTCCGTTACTGGAAGTCTAGGTACTTCTTTGTGTCAGGTGACGATTGGGAGACCCTCTCTAACGACTTTTGGGGGGATGTCCCTAGTTTGCTGCGTCGGTGGGAGACCCCTCAACTTGGTGCGTTTGCCTTGCATTTTTTTTCTTTGGTTTGTCTTTTTATTTGAATCGTCTATTCTGACCTTGTGTGCTTTTGTTCCTATTTCATAGTCAAAGATCATCTAGAGTTGGAGAGCAGGTTTGAAGAGCGTGTTCGTGCGGTTGCTGAGTACACAAGCACTATCAACGACTTTGACGATCTAGTGGATCCTTGGACCTTAGCTCGTCACTGCTTGGGACCAGAGCCTTCCCATTACGTCTTTCATGCCATTCACTGCGAAGAAAAAGTAAGTTATTTTAGGACGAAAATGGATCATCTATCCTTCCCCTTCTTTTTATCTTTTTCTCCTTTCTTCTTAACTTCACTGTTGTTTCTCTTTTCTTTTTGCAGAAATGACAACTAAGTTTAATAAGGAGTTTTATGCTCGGATCAAGACAAAGAAAAAAGAACCCCTCTCCAACATTGGCCAGCGCAAGTTGAGGGTTGTTGAAAAAGAAAAGGAAAAAGAAGTGACAGAAAAGGGTTCGTCCACCCCTGCCTTGGACGAGGGTCTGGTTGCTTCTTCGACCCTATCAGTTGAGGAGATAACTCCTCATCATAAGAAGCGTAAGACGAGCGAGAAGGGTAAAGAGAAGGTGGGGGCCAGTATTTGGGTTGACGCTGAGATGGCCCTGGCTCGAGCCAATGAACTACTGACCCCTAATGAGTTGAAGGAAATCTCCGGCGTTCCCTCTCACGAGATGGTGAATTGCCATGTCTATAAGCTCGTCTAGGTAACTTTCCTTTGTTTCCTCTCTCCCTTTATTCTTCTTTTTCTTTTTAACACTAAGTATATCGTTTGTTTATGGTGTGACTTTGGATGCCAGGTGTTGGGGGAGGCGATGCACATCACTTCCTAGTACTTGGCGAGTGAAGAGAAGGCCAAGATGGCCACTTCGAAGGTAAAGGCATTGGAAATTGAGGCCTTAGGTTTGAGAAAGGATTTGATTGTGGCGATGGACGACAACAATTTGTCCAAAAAAAATAAAAACTTTAACTAAGGAATTGAATGCTAAGAAGCAGTTGGTGAAGCAAAGAGACGAGCAATTGGCAGCGTCTAGCCAGAAAATGAAGAACGACGTGGCCAAGGCTGTCCATGCTTTTCAACTCACGGAGGAGTACAACACCATCTTGTTTGGCTGGTATTTTAAGGGATTCGAGTTGCTGAGAAGATACCTGATAAAGCATGGTCTAGAGACGGATTTGGAGGACCTAGATTTTGAGGCGGTTGACAAGGAGATCGAGGCAGATGAGGCGACACAAACTGCACAGGCTACTGCATCTGCTGGTGAGGATCCTCCGGTGCCTGAGAGGGGTGGAAATGACGCACCTGAAGCATGATTTCCTAGTTCAAGTTGCCTGCTTCTCTTTCCTTTCATTATTACTATCTTCTTTTTTCTTTTTTCTTTTTTTTTTTATGCCCTGCATGTTTTGGGGCTTTTAAACGATTAACCACTTGGTGCCCTGCTTGTTTTGGGGCTTTTGAACAATCTACAGTTCTTACATATATATATATATATATATATATGCTTGTTTACCTCATGTTTATGTTGCTTGTGAGTATTTTCTATTTGTTTTTTCGTCCTCCACTAGGGACTTAGAGAAATAATTGTGCATTCACTAACCTTGCCAAGTTAACTCAATGGACGACCTTCCTTCGTCCTTGGGACTTAGAGAAATAATTGTGCATTCACTAACCTTGCCAAGTTAACTCAATGAAAGACCTTCCTTCGTCCTTGGGACTTAGAGAAATAATTGTGCATTCACTAACCTTGCCAAGTTAACTCAATGAACGACCTTCCTTCGCCCTTGGGATCCACTCTCTTTAGTTTTTAGTAAGAAGACTTACATTCCTTCTAGGGATCTCGTCCCTTGGGGACTTAGAGAAAATTTTTCCCAATTATGAATTTTGTCGTTTCCTCTTAGTGGACGACCTTCCTTCGTCTTTGGGATCTCCTTGCCTTAGTTTCTGGTAAAAAGACTTAAATTACGTCGTCTTTTATCTGGGACGATTTACATCCATTTAAGAAATTTTATCGTCTTTTATTTGGATGATGTACATCCATTTAAAGAATCTTATCGTTTTTTATTTGGACGATGTACATCCATTTAAGGAATCTGATTGTCTTTTATTTAGACAATGTATATCTATTTAAGGAATCTTATCGTCTTTTATTTGGATGATGTACATCCATTTAAGAAATCTCGTCTTTTATCTGGACAATGTACATCCATTTAAGGAATATTATTGTCTTTTCTCGTTGAAATGATTTACATCCTTTGGAGGAATCTTATCATTTTAACTCGATCGGGGTTTTTGCATCCGGGTGGCGGTTTTAGTTTGAACGCGAAAAAGATAGTCAAAATACATCAATTGCTGAATAATATGTTTATTTGATTTTTATTAAAAAGTATAAGGCAATGCTGACTGCTTATAATTGGACTACAGTTCCTATTTGTAATACCTCTTTAGGTGCTCAACATTCCAGGGACAAGGTAACCTGTTCCCTTCCAAATCTTCCAGGTGATAGCTTCCTCACCGATAATAGTGGATGACCTTGTAAGGTCCTTCCCATGTTGGCCCTAATTTGCCTTGTGCTAGATCCTTCGTTGCAGGCGTCACCTTTCGTAGGACAAGATCTCCAATATGGAACCTTTTGAGCTTTACTCTCTGGTTGTAGTACTCTGCCATCTTCCGCTGATACTTAGCTATTCTTTGAGAAGTTTGATCTTTGATTTCGTCCAAACAATCCAGGTTCAACTTCAATTGGTCGTCGTTACTGTGTTTGTCAAAAAATTCTTTCCTCGGGCTAGGGAATCCTATTTCGATGGGGATAACTGCTTCTGTTCCATATGTCAGGTTGAAGGGTGTTTCTCTTATAGGGGTTCTTGTTATAGTTCTGTAATCCATAAGATGCTGGGTAACTCTTTGGGCCATGCTCCCTTTGCCCCCACTAATCGGGCCTTGATGATTTTCAGCAATGTTCAATTCATTACTTCAATCTGTTCATTGGCTTGAGGATGCCCTGGGGATGAATATTTGTTTTTGATGCCGAGGCTTGAGCAAAACGATCTGAATCCTTGACTATCGTACTGACGACCATTATCCGAGATGATCGTTTATGGGATCCCGAACCTGCACACAATATTTTTCCATACAAAACTCCGTACCTTTGCTTCTGTGATCATGGCTAGTGCTTTGCCTCCACTCATTTTGTAAAGTAGTCGATAGCGATGAGTAAGAACTTTACCTACCTCTTCCCTTATGGTAGAGGTCCCATAATGTCAATTCCCCATTGTGCAAATGGCTAGGAGGAAATGATGGTTGTGAGGAAATGATGGTTGTCATCTTCTCTCTTGGGACTCGCTGGATGTTCCCATACCTTCGACAGCCGTTGCACTTCTTTTTGAAATTTTCAGCGTCTTGTTGCATTGTGGGCTAGAAATAGCCTGCCCTCATGATCTTTCTTGTGAGGGATTTTGCTCCCATGTGATCACCACAAATGCCCTCGTGAACCTCTTCCAGAACATACTTGGCTTCTTTTTCCTTAACACACCTCAAGTAAGACCGTGAGAAGCCTCTTTTGTAAAGTTTTTCATTTAGCATCATGAACCGGTCAGCTCGTTTCTTGATCTATTTGGCTTCCACAGGATTCAGTGGTAATTGTCCATCTTTAAGGTAGGATAGGATTGGGCTCGTCCATCCTGATTGGGTGTGCACCGGAAAAGTTTGAAATTCTTCGATGTTGGGGAAGTTCTGTTCTTCCAATTTCCAATCAATCACCTTTGACTGATTATCTGTTGACGCACTTCTAGCCACTTCATCGGCTTCTACATTTTGATCTCGTGGGACTTGAGCAAACTTTACCTGATCAAACTTGCTTACCAATTGGTTCGTCAACTTGAGGTATCTCTGCATCCTTGTTTTCTTTGCTTCGAAGTCTCCCTTGACTTGTCCTATGACGAGCTATGAATCACTTTTCAGCAAGGCGTTTCTAGCTCTAAGTGCCTAAGCTATCCTTAACCTTGTCAATATAGCCTCGTATTTTGCTTTGTTATTGGTCACAGGAAATTTAAGTTGAACTCCATACTTCAAAATGTCCCCCTCTGGGGATGTGATGACAACTCCTGCTTCGCCTCTCTTCTGTGTGGACGACCCATCCGTATGTATCATCTAGAGTTCTCCTTGGATATCTTTGTGTTTGGGGGAGGTGAATTCTGCTATGAAATCTGCCAGTGCCTGGGCTTTTATGGCCGTTCAGGGTCAATATTCTATATTGAACTGACTGAGCTCAATGGCCCATTGTACCATCCTTCCAATAGCCTTAGGCTTATTCATTGCTTTCTTAATAGGCTGGTTCGTCATTACTATAATTGGGTTAGCCTGAAAGTATGGACGAAGCTTTCTGGATGCCACCATTAAGGCGAAGGTGATCTTTTCTATCCGCGGGTATCGGGTTTCAACTCCTTAGAAGGCCTGGTTGATGTAATACACCGGAAGTTGTATCTTATTTTTCTCTCTGATCAAGGCTGCGCTAACTGTAATTGTGGACACTGCTAAGTAGAGGAACAAGTCTTCTCCTTCCTTGGATGGACTCAGGAGTGGAGGGTTGTTCAGCTAACACTTTAGCTCCTAGAATGCTGCTTCGCACTCGTCAGTCCAGACAAAAGTCTATTTCAAGGTCTTGAAAAAAGGAAGGCATTTATCTATTACTTTTGAGATGAACCTATTGAGGGCTGCCACCCTTCTCGTAAGAGATTGCATTTCTTTAATCATCTTCGGGGAGGATATCTCGAGGATAGCTCTCATCTTTTTAGGATTTTCTTCTATTCCTCTTTGTGATACCATGAAGCCAAGGAATTTCCCAGAGGAGACCTCAAAGGCACATTTGGATGGGTTCAACTTCATGCTGTATTGTCTGAGTGTATTGAACGTCTCCTTAAGGTCATCTAGATGATTCTCTTCTTCTTTACTCTTAACAAGCGTATCGTCCACATATACTTCCACGTTCCTCCCAATCTGTTTGTTGAACATTTGGTTTACCAATCTCTAGTACATAGCCCTCCCATTTTTCTATCCAAAGGGCATGACCCTATAGCAGTAGAGCCCTTGGCTGGTGATGAAGGCAGTTTTCTCCTGGTCCTCTTCTGCCATTTGTATTTGGTTGTACCTAGAGAAGGAGTCCATAAAGGTAAGAAGCTTGTGCCCAGCTGTTGAGTCCACAAGCTGGTCAATTTGAGGCAGAGGGAAGCTGTCTTTCGGGCAAGCGTTATTCAGATCCGTGAAATCGACACACATTCTCCATTTCTAATTTGCCTTTTTGACCATGACGACGTTGTCCAACCACTTAGGATAGTAGACTTCTCTAATGAAGTTGGCAGTGAGCAGCTTGTTCACCTCATCCATGACTGCTTTGTTTTGTTCTGGAGCGAAAACTCTTTTTCTTTGCTGGACAGGCTTCTTCTTAGGATCCACATTTAGGTGGTGTTGAATGATATTTGCTGGTATGCCTGGCATATTTTCGTGACTCCAGGCAAACACGTCCAAGTTATCTTTCAGGAAGCTGATAATTTCTTTCTTTGTCTGGAGGTTTAGACTTGTCCCTACCTGGGTTGTCTTTGTAGGATCTCCTTCGACCAACTCTATCGTCTCGAGTTTCTCTGCACTTTATGGTGTCTTTTCCTCAATAATCCATATATGGTTTTCTTTTAACGCTAAGATTGCCTGGTAACATTCTCATGCCAGCACCTGATCTCCTCTTATTTCCCCAACTCCCTGTTTTGTTGGGAACTTTACCTTCAGGCAATACGTGGACATGACTGCTTTCCAACGATTGAGGGTAGGCCTTCCTATGATCACATTGTAGGACGAATGTGAGTCTACTACTAAGAAGTTGTGTTTATTGGTTACCTGGAGTGGGTACGAGCCAGCCGTGATCGTCGGCGTTACAATTCCCTAAGTGTACACCTTGTCTCCGCTAAAACTGACGAGGGGGGATTCGAAAGGACGAAGTCTCTTCGGGTTTACCTTTAATTGTTGGAAGGCAAAGAGATAAATGATATCTGCCAAGCCCCCGTTGTTTATCAAAACCCTTTTGGTGTTGAATCCTTCAATCATGAGCATAATGATCAATGGGTTGTCATGAGGTTGTTTCACCCCTCTGGTAAATTCTTCTAAGAATAGCATATCTTGGCCCGTCCACCTCTGCTTCAGAGGTGGCATCCCATGAACATTGTTCACTTGCCTTTGGTATGATTTCCTAAGGGACTTGAATGACCCCCTTATAAATGGTCGTCCTGTGATTGTCTTTATCTTCCTTATGGCACTTTGTGGACGAAGGGGCATGCAATCTTCGTCCCTTTGAGGGACTTCGTGCTGACCTTTGTTATCATCCCTAGATCTGCTAGGATCTCCCTTCTTCACGAATTTCTACAGCTATCCTTTTCGTATGAGCTCTTCTATCTGCTCCTTCAAGTCTCTGTAGTCCTCTGTGCAATGCCCATGATCTTTGTGGAAATGGCAATATTTTCTCTTGTCATGCACGTTGGGCAATAAGTGTAATGGTCTAGGCCATTTGAGGTAATGTTCGTCCTTAATTTGTGCCAGAATCTAGTCAACGGGCATAACTAAAGGAGTGAACTTTACCATACGAGGGTTTTTATCATCTCTCCGTCTATTCCCTTCAACATTCTAGCGATCTGCCCGATCCCTTTTTTGTCCTCTTTTATCTTCTTCATTCTCTTTATTTTTCTCCTTGGGCTTCTCTACCCCTTCTATTGCTGCTAGGGTGTCCTCCGCATTCATATACTTATGTGCCTTCAAGAGCATTTCCACCATCATCTCAGGGGGATTCTTCGCAAGGGAGACCACGAATTCTCTGGACTTCAATCTAGCCTTGAAGGTTGTTAGTTGTACTTTATTATCTGCTTCATCTACCTTCAAAATTTCTCAAGTGAAACGTGTTACATATGATCTCAAGGTTTCCTTCTCTCCTTGCCTGATGGTGAGCAAGTGGTCAACTGGCCTTTTTGGACGCTACCCGTCGACGAAGTGACAAAGGAAGGAACTGCCTAGTTGCTTGAAGTTATCAATGGACGATATTGGTAGTTTAGTGAACCACTCCCTAGCTGCTCCTTTAAGGGTAGTGGGGAAAGAACGACATAGTATCTCGTCCGGGGGCTGTTGGAGACCCAAAGTTGTCTTGAAAGTGTTAAGGTGATCTAAAGGAACCTTCAGTTCATCAAATGGCTTGAGCTGTGATAGATGAAACTTTGAGGGTATCGGGCATTCTAGGACTGCCACGGTGAAGGGTGAATCTGTCTTCCTGACCATTCTGTCTAGGCTCCAGTCTGCTTTCTCCTTGACCGCGTTTCTCAGCTCGTCCATTTCTTTTCTCATTTCTTTGAGAAGATCCAAGTGAGCCCTTTCTAGAGTGCCTGGTCATTTTCTCTAGCTGTCTCCGTCATCATCCTGGTTGGTCTCTTAGTGATTGTCTTCTTGTTGTAGTTGCTGCCTCATCTCTTAGTTCTGTCTGGTAAGCTCCTCCACGATGGCTGCAAGTGTCTGAATTTGCAGAGCTAATGCTGCAAGATCTTGGTTAACGTTGGATTCCATCTAGACTTGTAAGTTGAATGGAATGGTGTTTTTGAACCTAGGTGTGAAAAAGTTGTTCCCACAGATGGCGCCAAACTGATGATGCTGAGATCGTCAGTCAAGATGATCGTCTAGCAGGATTGTTGACCAAGACCATCTGGAAGCCCTGCAAGAATAAGTGGAAAGAGGGAAGCATCATCAAAAGTAACTCACAAATATAAATTTGTATTGATGAATAAGTATGTATAATTCTATGTGGTAGTTGAATTATGAGCTTTTCGGGATGGTTTGGCTCTTGCCCTCAATCTCAATATTCGGAAACTTTACATAGAACTTGATGCAAAATCAACCATTTGCCTCATTACATCTCATTACCCCATGATTGATGATTCTCACCCATGCAATGCATTAATTTATGATTGTAGGTCCCTCCTCCTAAATTTTGTAGAAGTTCATATCAATCATATACAACGAAGGGAATCATTGGGTGGATCTTTTGGCCAAAGAATGGAACCTTAGAGCATTCGCAATGGTAAAGCTAAATTTTTTACCTTTTAGCATCTTAAAAACTCACTTTATCTATATTAACACACCGCTTTATAACACACCCAACATCAATGGTTCTATTTTTTTAACACTTTATTTAAATTTTATTTATTTATTTTTATTCTTTCTTTATTCTTCATCCCTTTCTCTCTCTTCCTTTTTGTCTCTTTTTTTTTTTTTTGGGAAGAAATAACAACCATCATGCACAACCCACGACCAACAAAACCAGCTGTCATAACCTATGACCATAAACTCATTGTCCCAAAAAAAATTCCATATCAAACCCACAAAAAAACAGCCACCACAAACCCACCAACCACACCACCACTGACAACCACCACATCATAACCCAACGACCCAAAAACCATCACACAAACCTAGTGACCCAACGATCCAACCACCATAGGCCGATTAATGGCCCACCACATCCACAACAACCCACGGCGTGACCCATCACCACAACTGCAACCTATAACTCGATCAACACCACAACAACCCATAGCTTGATCGAAACCCATCCCAATCGCCACAAGACAATTAGAGAGAGGAGAGAGGGATGATAGAGAAAGTGAGAATTTTGAGATGAGAGAGAGAGTGAGAGGTTTGAGACTTAGAGGAGAGAGAGAGAGAGGGGCTGAGAATGAGAGAAAAAGAATATAAAAAGACTAAAAGCAAGTAGCAAGTACTAGTTCATTGTAGCAAGTACTAGTTCATTGTAGCAAGTTGTCAAATTTTATTAAATATGACACCATCAATGTAGCACATTTTGTGGTTTGTGGTGCTAAAAATAGCATTTTAGCAATTTAACACATCATTGTGAGTGCTTTTGGTAGTGATTTGTTTGTTTTGTATTCAAATTTCCCTCCCTATATTTTATACAATTATTAGCTTATGCTTGGGGTATTATATACCCTATACTTTATTGTCTTAATTTCTTTAATCTAGTTCCTCTTAACCAAAAAAAGAGAGTGTGTTTGGATTCACAGAGCACTAGAGTGCATTTGACATTAGCATATTTAGTTTATTTATTTTTTATTTTTTTATTTACTGAAAGTATATTAAAATATACATGTATTTAAAGTGAGAAAAAATAAAGTTTTAAAAAATTGTACATAAAAACTAAAAACTAAAAATTGAAAATTTTATTTTAAATAAAAATAAACTAATTTTTAGCATTTTGTCTCGTCTCAAAATAAACTATGGAAAATAATGAAGACAATAGAACAGTTGAAAAAAATGTCTTGAGTAATACAACATGATACTTCATTTATTAAGTCCAAATCTTCTGTCCTACTTTTCCTATTCCATTTTATATTTTACCAATAAAAATTTACCATGTGTTCACCTAATTAATTAAATATAAATCAATAATGATAGTATTTAATTAATTAGATGAATACGTGACAAATTTTTATTGGTAGAGTATAAAGTGGAGTAGAAAAAATGTGACAGAAGATTTGGATTCTCATTTGTATCTCATGCATAATCACGAACTGTCCCAGCCATTTCTTCTCAGCTGACTTTTCTCTCTCTTCCGCACCAAAACATACTCCTCTTTCTCTTTCCCTTTCTCTAGAAAGAGAAATGCGGTACCGTCCTCCACAAACACCACCCGTCCTCTTTTTCACACACACAGAGTCCCCAAAAACCCTAAATTGACCCCCAAAAAAAAGAAAAAAATGGAAATCCATAAATACCCTTCTCCCCTCTCCTCTATATGAACCCACCACCTCACAGTAACAGCTCACATATACATATAAATTCTAAAAATTCCTCTCCAAGAAAGAAACTTATAAATTATAAACAAACCAACCAACCAACAAAATCATACAAAAAAAAGAAAAGAACCCACAAATTTCTCACTCTTTCGCTCTCAGATTCCATTATTCATTTCTTCTCTAAACCAACAGACCTAATTGGTACGTCTCTTTACTTCTCTTTGACTCTTTTTTTTTTTTTTTTTAACATTTTGAAAATATACAAAAAGAAGCAGCTCTTAATAAATCAACAATCAATCAATCAATACCTTTGCTTCACATCATAACCTTTGGGAGATTCAATCATGTTGAAATTAGGGTTAGGGTTAGGGTTAGGGTTTGTACTAGTTTTGTTTCTGGGTCTGGTACAGATCGTTCTTGGAAAATATGTTAATGGTAATGATAAGCGGTACTTGATTGCTTTTTTGGTTGTGATAATTTCGGTAATGTTGGGGTTTTATCGCCTATTCTTCAGCAGCTTACTGCACTATATGCTTCCCAGAAAGAGAGCCAGTGAAGGAGTGGTTGTAGAAGAAGAAGACAACACCAACAACAGCAGCAACTTTAGCACCATCAACAAGTGTGAGGGCGCTTCGGCTTTCAACAAGAACAAGAAGCTTCGAATCGCCGAGGAAGACGCCGATTCGACCAACAACAACAACAACAATCACAATCACAGTAGCGGCGGCATAGTTGTAGAACAAGAACAAGAGCAAGGAGAAGAAGGAGAAGAGATTCCAATCATGGGTTTGGGCAACACGAATTCGCAGGATATCGATGAAGATCTCCATAGCCGGCAGCTCGCCGTGTATGGCCGTGAGACGATGAGGCGGCTTTTCGCTTCGAATGTTCTCGTCTCCGGGTTGCAGGGTCTTGGAGCTGAGATAGGTATATATCTACTTTCTAAGTCTTTAATTATATTTGAGCTCTGGTTGATTTTGATTTTGATTTTTTTTTTCTTTGCCTTTTCATTTCTTTTTATGGTGGTGGTGAAATCTTGTGGATTTAAGTGTGAGCTATGTTACGAAATAATTTAAGCTCTAATGGATATTGGTTTTGAATTTGTTTTTTGATGATTTGGTTTTCTTGTTCTGATTTTGTGTTGTGTCAATTAGATAATGGGGAAGTGAAACCTTGTGGTTTTTTGGTGTGTGCTACATTAGGGCATATGTTTTGCAGTTTTTTAATATACATTTATGTATCAGTTTTATTGGTATCGTTTGGTCATTCTTTTCTGCTTTTGCTTCTTTGCCGTTGGACATTGTTATGTTGATTAAATATTTACTCCCTGAAAAGGTTACAGTTGAGATAATTTTATGAGCTAAAAATGATGCAAAATGAGCCTATTAATGATCTTATACAAACTCCTGTATGCACTGGATAGTTTAGTTTAGTTTTTGATAAGTAACTGAAATTTTATTAGAATAAAGATGCAACCTCATTCTCATATATTCACAGGATTTATGATCTTTTAATTGGGTAGTCAAGTGTCTTGCTCTATCTTTTATCTTTTTAAAAGGTTACCTCTTTCTTTCCATGTCTATATATATGTGATTTGATTCTCATTCTTGCTGGTGTTGGATTTATAATCTGTAATCTTGCTGCTGATCAAATCAATGTTATCTTTGCTTCCTGTAGCAAAGAACCTCATTCTTGCTGGTGTCAAGTCTGTGACCTTGCATGATGAAGGGACAGTGGAGTTGTGGGATTTGTCCAGTAATTTCATTTTCTCAGAGAATGATGTTGGTAAGAATAGGGCAGTTGCTTCCGTCCAAAAGCTGCAAGAGCTCAACAATGCTGTGGTCGTTCAGTCTTTAACAACAAAATTGACTAAGGAACAGCTTTCTGATTTCCAGGTACTTCCATCTCCATTTCTTTGCGTTCTCTCTTGATTTAATCAACTGTTTGCTTTTCGGATTTATGCAAGTTGTCAATTTTTCATATAAAATTGAATTTTGCATAATGTTTTCTTGCTTTTTGAAACATTTCTGTCATTTTTAAAATATAATTTAAATGTACATGATTTAGGGCAGGAAACAGATGAATATGTACATACCAACATATATCTATCCACACACATATATGTACTATCTGGCTACTAAGACAAGGAATCATATAGATTGTATCCCAAATCAAAATGCAGTATTAGATATCGTCATGATGGTAGAGAAGCTGAATTTAATTTCAGATCTCAGTTTCATTGAAGGTACCTGTGTTCCTTTTTCCGAAACTATTTGGATTTTTATGCTTAAGTCATGTTCCGTTCAGGCTTAGCTGTGTAGGCTTAAAATTGTGATTTCACCTGTAATCCAAACGTATGATTATCAAAATTGCTTTCTATGGAATTTGATGAACATTCATTGTTATATCTTGTTAGTTTATATATGTTTGAATATATGCATGTAGATGTGCATGCATGCAGGAATGTATAGTTGGAGGAGGGGATGGGAGTTTGGATGCAATAGATTGAACATTTTTAAAATATCTATGGATGTTATTTTTCTTGCTCCATCTTCAATGGTTACTCTCCTTGTCTCTTTTGGTGTCATGTTGGTTAAATTTGTGTCATGTTGCTGGATTTTGATCAGATTTTTGTCTCTATGGTTAGGGTTTGAGGCTAAGTTGTTATTAAACAAAATCTATTTTCATAGTCATTCTGGTTCTACTTGTGTTTTTAAACCTATGGGATCATACATTGCTTAAATCTTGGATATTAATGGAGTCTGAATTTCCAGATCTTTACATAGGCCTTCTGTTATAAGCTCTACTTTGGTTTTCTTTTATTGCATACAGACTAGAAACTAACTAGCTAATTTAATATATGCTTGTTATAGAAGTTACAATTGCTAATTCAGCAATTTTCTCTGTACAAAAGTGTGTAAATTCCAAGAATCTATGTCAAGTTATTTTTTATAAGTAATAAGAAAATTTTATTGATAAAAGTAGAGGCATAAGCATCCATCATGTATACAAAAGAATTCCCGAATACAACCAAAGGAAGTCAATGAAGTCCATACAAGAAGAATAAAAACACTCTTGAATCCACCCGACCTTAAGCTTTTTTTCTTTAGAACTTTATTGGATTGGCTGTCTGTTTTGCAAACTAATCATTTTCTTCTCTTTTCATTTTTCTTGATTCTTGTAATTTTTATTCTTGATTGTTGACCCCTGTACACTCCGTGTACTAGGGTGTCCTTTTTTTTTTTTAATATTTTTTTATATCAATAAAACTTATTACTTAATAAAAAAAACACTCTTGAATCCAGTGGACCAATCGTATAGAGATCATAGAAAGACCTCAGCTCACCTACTCAGGTAGGCATCTCAACAATCCTAAAATTCCAATGATTTCTCTAGTAAAACTGCCTTTTGCTTTCCAAAGACTCCAAACAATTGTTTCTAACAAAAATTCACATCAGCCACTTTTCAAGTTTTCACCTATTTAACTCCAGTTGTTTAATTAATTTAGAATGAAAACTTGTTCAGTGTCAATAAAAAGTTTGGTCTAATGCCTCTCTTTTGGTAAGCAGTTTGATTTGGTGTCATTGTGATGCAGTAGAGAAGCTTGAATGGACTCTGATTCAAATTTTGATGTAGTATCCTTAGGAACTCAGCACTAAATTAGATTTCTTGATGAGATCTTGAAGAATTTTTTAATAGGGTTTGATATTTAAAGATTTAGGTGAATAAAAGATTGGATCTTGTATATGTTTGATGACTTGGTATTAAAACAGTAAGTAGAATGCGAAATAAAGAAAGATAAGCAATAGGCAATCACACCTAGGTTTTCCTCCTAAGCAATCACACCCTCAAAGCTTAAAAAAAGCTATTGGAATTTTATTAAAATCAATCTCACTATCCTTTATTAAATACATAAAGAGGGTAAGTTACCTTTTAAAACCCTATAGTTTAGGGGGTGTAACAAATTAAATGTTATAGTTTCAAAAGTAACAAATTAAACCTTGAAATTCCTATGAGTAACAAATTAAACCTTATAGTTTCTAAAGTTACAAATTAAAACCTAAAGTTTCTAAAAGTAACAAATTAAAACCTTGCATTGGGTTTGGAATTAATATGGGCTGAAGGTTTAATTTTTTACTTTTGAAATCATGGGTTTTAATTTGTTAACTTTTTAAAACTTAGGGTTTAATTTGGTATTTTTGGAATTTCAGGGTTTAATTTGTTACACCCTTAAACTATAGGGTTTAAAATGAATTTTCCTTAAACTCTTTTATAGGCTATTGCCAATACTCCTAGAAAGACCAGGATTCTTAAATTCGCTTTTCTTAGAAAGCCTTGGATTCCTAAGTTTAAATTAGGACAAAACTTATATACAGTTTCTTAGGTGTAATATATTATGTTCAACAATTAAATTCAAACACGACTAGACTAAAGTTAATTCAACAAGATAATATTGTTTGTGTGTGCTGTGTTGGTCAATGCTAGCAAGTGTTTGAAATTTGTTCGGGAACTTAATGTACTTCACCTTAGGAACTCTACCTAAGTTTTGCCCTTTAAATAACATGTACTTAACAACTTTAGATTATATCTTTTATAAGAAATAAGAACTTTAGGTTATTGAGTCTTGGGAACTTTTCTAGTAAAACTTAATCAAAAACGAAAAGCAGCTTTCTATACTAAAAAACTTAATACTAAGACTCAATAATAATTAAAGTAACCTATGAAAGGTGCCAAGAAAGCCCTGCATCAACCCTACACACAATTCTCTTGTTACAATATTAGGGATGTTGCTAACTCATGTAGAGTTAGCAACATCCCTAATATTGTAACAAGAGAATGGTGTTTCATCATAACTATCTGGACACTAGAATATAGTTTTACTTGCCTTCTACTATGAACAAGTTATTTGCCACACCCCCATCCCTTCCTGAAAAAGAAATGAAAATGGGATTTGTTTGTTTAAAGCATGAAGAAGGGTGTGAGATGATAGCAGCAGAGTGTAGGAAGTGGCACTTGGTTGTAGTTGCATTTAAGTTATGAAAGTGATATACTTATATAAAAATAAAAGTAATGCTAGTGATGTTTTAGGGTGACCTCAATTCACTTTCAGCAGTTTCAAATATTGGTTCTTTTGTTTGTTTATTTTTAAAGTTCCATAAGCTAATCTTGTTTTGTATGCAATGTTGTGTTTGCTTGCTCTCTCTCTCAAACAGGCGTGTTTGTATCTTTCTTTTTGAAATGTATATGCATGTGTTGATTCCCTGGTGGTGCAGGCTGTTGTCTTTACTGATGTCAATTTTGAGAAAGCCATTGAGTTCAATGATTACTGTCGTATTCATCAGCCTCCTATTGCATTTATCAAAACTGAAGTCAGAGGCCTTTTTGGTTCTGTGTTTTGTGACTTTGGACCTGAGTTCACTGTTGTTGACATTGATGGAGAGGAACCACACACGGGTATAATTGCATCAATCAGCAATGACAACCCTGCGCTAGTATCCTGTGTTGATGATGAAAGGCTTGAGTTTCAGGATGGGGATCTTGTTGTATTCTCTGAAGTTCACGGAATGACAGAATTGAATGACGGGAAACCAAGGAAGATTAAAAGTTCCAGGGCTTATTCATTTACTCTTGAGGAGGATACCACAAATTATGGAGCCTATGTGAAGGGTGGTATTGTCACACAGGTGAAACAGCCCAAGGTGTTGAAATTTAAGCCATTGAGAGAAGCACTAGCTGATCCTGGTGATTTTCTTCTTAGTGATTTCTCTAAGTTTGATCGCCCACCTCTTCTGCACTTGGCATTCCAAGCGCTGGATAAGTTTGTCTCTGAGTTGGGACGCTTCCCTGTTGCTGGTTCTGAAGAGGATGCTCAGAAGCTTATATCTGTTGCCAGTGGCATTAATGAGAGTTCGGGGGATGGGAGAGTGGAAGATATCAATCCAAAACTTTTGAGGCACTTTGCCTTTGGTGCAAAGGCAGTACTGAATCCCATGGCTGCTATGTTTGGTGGTATTGTGGGACAAGAGGTTGTGAAAGCATGTTCGGGGAAGTTCCATCCACTTTATCAGGTTAGTGCACACTCTTCTTTATCATGTTATGGGAGAGTTGGAATATTGATTTCTTTTTACTTTGAATGGTTGAGCTCTCTATAGTCTATATTGCCTGAAGGCGCCTCTCTATAAGGCCTCTAACCTAGGCTCCTATAAGTTTCCTTGCTTATATTATTCGCAGCAAGATCTTGACTGCTTTTGAGATGTACTTATCAAAACAAGATCTTGACTGCTTTTGTGTGATGAGAGAGTTTACATCTTACCTTGAATGCTGGTTCTCACAACTTAATTTTGTTTTACTTATTCCTGCAGTTCTTCTACTTCGACTCAGTGGAGTCACTTCCTACAGAGCCACTGGATTCAAGTGATTTCAGACCAAGAAATAGCCGTTATGATGCTCAGATTTCTGTCTTTGGGTCTAAGCTTCAGAAGAAACTGGAGGATGCTCAAGTGTTCATTGTTGGATCTGGTGCACTAGGCTGTGAATTCTTAAAAAATGTAGCCTTGATGGGAGTTTCATGTGGTGATCAGGGAAAGCTAACAATTACTGATGATGATGTAATTGAGAAGAGTAACCTCAGTAGGCAGTTCCTCTTCCGTGATTGGAACATTGGTCAGGCCAAATCCACTGTGGCTGCTTCTGCTACTGCATTAATAAACCCTCGACTAAACATTGAAGCTTTGCAGAATCGAGTTGGCCCTGAAACTGAAAATGTATTTGATGATACCTTCTGGGAGAATTTGAGTGTTGTTATTAATGCTTTAGACAATGTGAATGCCAGATTGTACGTTGATCAGAGATGCTTATACTTCCAGAAGCCACTTCTTGAATCAGGAACTCTTGGTGCCAAATGCAACACTCAGATGGTCATTCCTCATCTCACAGAAAACTATGGTGCCTCGAGAGACCCACCTGAGAAACAAGCGCCTATGTGCACTGTACACTCGTTTCCACACAACATTGATCACTGCTTGACTTGGGCTCGATCTGAGTTTGAGGGTTTACTTGAGAAAACACCAGCTGAAGTGAATGCATATTTGTCCAACCCGAGTGAATATAGTACTGCAATGATGAATGCCGGTGATGCTCAGGCTAGGGATAACTTGGAGCGAGTACTGGAGTGCCTTGATAAAGAAAGATGCGAGATATTCCAAGATTGCATTACCTGGGCTCGTTTGAAGTACTTTCCTTGACACTTATTCTTTACCAACCCCTTCCCCACTGTTTCCCTATCAAAAACAATTATAATGGCTTTTATTTTCTTCCTCAGAGTTCCTGATATCATCTTTTTATTTACTCAGGTTTGAAGATTATTTTGCTAACCGTGTGAAGCAGTTGATTTATACGTTCCCTGAGGATGCTGCGACCAGTACTGGGGCTCCTTTCTGGTCAGCCCCCAAGAGATTCCCTCATCCACTGCAATTCTCAGCTGCTGATCCTGGTCACCTCCATTTTGTTATGGCAGCAGCCATTCTACGTGCAGAGACATTTGGAATCCCAATTCCTGACTGGGCCAAGAATCCTAAGAAGTTGGCTGAAGCTGTTGATAAAGTGATGGTCCCAGATTTTGAGCCCAAGAAAGATGCAAAAATTGTAACCGATGAGAAGGCTACCAGTATCTCTTCTGCCTCAGTAGATGATTCAGCTGTCATTGCTGATCTAATTATGAAGTTAGAGCAGCGTCAGAAGAGCCTGCCATCAGGGTTCAGGATGAAACCAATTCAATTCGAGAAGGTATATCTTTGTGTGTCTATTGCCTTACTCATTCGTTTTCTGGAACTGTTTCCACGCTTGTCTATTGTTTTAACTTTTAACCTTTTATTATGCTAATGTGCTTGTATGGCTCATGATTTATTAGATAATATTTGGAAAGTTTTCTTCATATGAACCTATTTGGTAAGACCATAGTTGGAAAGTTACTCTTCATATGCCAATGATAAGAGTGGGCTTAAAAAACAGTAGGATGTGCCATTTTTATACATTAATAATTTCTCCACTCTTTCAAGTTCCTTTTGTAAAATTCCAGATTCTAAATATATTTCTGCTAGAAAAAGTTTTGAATCAACTTTCTGATTTTCATAAAATATGTCCCATAAATGTGCAGGATGATGATACTAACTTCCATATGGACATGATAGCTGGCCTTGCCAATATGAGGGCACGGAATTACAGCATTCCTGAAGTTGACAAGCTGAAAGCCAAGTTTATTGCTGGAAGGATCATTCCTGCAATTGCAACAACCACTGCTATGGCCACAGGTCTTGTCTGCCTGGAGCTCTACAAGGTTTTGGATGGAGGGCACAAATTGGAGGACTATCGTAACACATTTGCTAACCTTGCACTGCCTCTGTTCTCCATGGCTGAGCCAGTTCCACCCAAGCTCATCAAGCATCAGAACTTGAGTTGGACTGTTTGGGACAGGTGGATCCTGAAAGGCAATCCTACTCTGAGGGAACTTTTGCAGTGGCTCAAGGAGAAAGGGCTGAATGCTTATAGCATTTCATGCGGAAGTTGCCTGCTCTATAATAGTATGTTCCCTCGTCACAAAGACCGAATGGACAAGAAAATGGTGGATTTGGCCAGGGAAGTGGCCAAAGTGGAATTGCCTCAATACCGTCGCCATTTGGATGTTGTTGTGGCATGCGAAGATGAAGAGGAAAATGATATTGACATCCCTCAAGTATCCATTTACTACCGTTAGGTTGTCTCCAATCCTCATAGGATTGTGATTTTAGGATGAGAAAACTCTATTTTTACAGCTGTCTTTGACTTTACTGTCAAATTTAACAATGTGTACACCTCAAATGGATGGATATTTTCAAAACAGTTCACATTTTCATATATAAATTTGGAAGTAACTTTGATTCCATGTATCTTGTTATTCTCTATTTGCTTGATTTAATCCTGTGATGTGTTCTAATATCACCTAGTATGTAATGTAAGCCTGCTTACGTTTCACCAAATTGCTTTTACTATAATTGATTATTTTTACTCCCACGTGTGTTTTGTGATTCATTGTGGTAGTTTGCCTGATTTTGTTCTTGGCAGATGACGATTCTGTAAGTACTATTAGAGCATCTCCAGCGGATTCTCTAAATTTTTGTACTATTTGAAGAATAAACAGTAACTTTTACATTTAACTACTCACTTTTTTAAATCTATTTCCCAACAGATTCTCTATACCATTCTCTATCTCATTTAAATATTATTTCTTTAACCTTTGTTTATTCTTTTTTAAATATTTTTTTATTCTTTTTCTATTCATTTCCAACAGCTATTTTTTTAAATCTCCCAACAATAATATTTTCAAAGCTACATACACAATCTGAATGAAAGCTCCTGTATATGGGTAGACACACACACACACACACACACACACACACACACACACACACACACACACACACACACACAACCCTTGTATATGGGCAGCACAGACACGCGCGCGCACACACAGCAGCACACACACACACACACACACACACACACACACACACAACCCTTGTATATGGGCAGCACAGACACGCGAGCGCACACACAGCAGCACACACACACACACACACACACACACACACACACACACACACAACAACAACAACACAATCAAAGCTTTAATACAATAAGGTTGAACACCACTTTTTTTTTTTTTTTTGAAAAACTGCAATTTCATTAAAAGGCAAAGAAGGATTACAAGCAGAGGCATCTACCTTACCAATTGCCTCAAGCGAGGGGGGGAGATTACCATTAGAAAAACAGAAGGGGAAAACAGATATACATATATAATGCAACAGGATCACATTGTATATAGTGTAATAGGATCACATTGTAGTAAAACAAAATGAATAGTGCAACAGGATCATATGGTAGCAAAACAAAAATGAGTGACCCAATATACAAAACAAGTTTAAAGAGCTCTTTTAATCATACACAAAATAAGAGCATTGATGATGATAATAGTCTAAGAACAAGACCTTCGTTTTTCAAGGATTTCCATTTGGCATTGACGAATATATTCTTGCTACACTGGAGACAACATACTTACATCCATCATCATAAGCTCTTTTTCTTCCTTCAGCTTTTCCATTCTCAATTTCTCCATTTCATTTTCTTCCTTCATTCTTACTATTTCAAGTTTTTTATCCTTAAGTTGAATTCGTGCCATATCATGCTCCTGGTCTACAAGACGTCCTTTCTCAATACAAGCCATTTTCATCTCACTTATTTTTCTTCTTTCTTCCATCATGACATTCAATATGTCTTCTATATGTGAAGTCGTGCCTTCTTTGGACTTTTGTTTCTTCAATCTTTCTTTTTGGGCCTTCACCCCTGGTGGTCTCTCCAAGTTTACAATTGGAACCTGTAGAATATCATCATCCTCTAAACTTATTGACTTTAGATTAGAAGGTGAAGATGGCTCAGATCTCCCTCTTTTTTTTGGTTGTTGACTGTTACCAATAGCCAACCCTTTTGGTGAGTACTTTAATAAATTCCAACAATGTTCATATTGAAATTTGGTATGCTGCAATACTTGATAGAGCTCTTTTGCTGCATTAAACTGAAAAATTAACAAATAGTTTATAGTTACTATCTTGAAATAGTTGGAACAAATTAGCAAATTAACACAAATTTCTTTATAAGATGTACCTTGTCTTCATTAGTCTTACCACTTTCATTCTTTGATTCAATTTGTGCCAAACACCCACAAAACTTATTGGTGCAAAGTTGAATTGTTGACCATCGGTTCGTTAGAGAACTCACCGTATGCTCAGAAGTGAAGGTCTTCCATTGGTGGTAATACTCCCAAATTCTTGACCAATATGTTGTGCGTTTTTGGTTAGTGCTCTTGGTTGACATTGAGAAATGCAGACACAAGAAGCATGTCTTCTTGTATGGTGAAGTTGCTGCCATGTTGTAGTTTCTTAGCTGTGGATTCAACTTAGAGTGGAGACATTTGGCTAAATGCTTGAGCTTGTGGAACACTATCTTCACCACTTATATGTGAAGATCCTGACATATATTCATCATAACTACTAAAAGATTAGTGAAAGATGTGTCCCTTGGAATACTTGAATCCATTCCTAGTAACAAAAACAAAAATAATAATTTACATTCAGTTACACAGAAACAATAATTCTATAATGTGTAAGGAATCCCTTACATTTAGTTCATGGTTTATTGGCATCAAACTCCCAGTTCTATCATAGTTTCGAGCAATTAACAATAATTTATCTCAATTACACAGAAACCATAAGGAACAAAACTACAATGATCGCCACATTCTAAAAAACTCAACCTCAAAGTTGTCTATAAATTTTTCATTCTCAACCCAAAATATTAACAGCACAAGAGATCTCACAATTAAGATTGTACATTTAGAAACAATTTTCACAAAATCTCATGGAACCAAGCAACAGAAATTACCACATTCTAGAACTACACAACTCAATGCAACATGAACCATTAGATTAGTCACTTACATTTTCATTCATAGAATTATTTACACACACATTTCCCAGAAAACATTTTCCAAAAACCGTTCCAACCACATAGATATCAAAAACCCACCAAGCAAAAATGACAAACATGCAAAACCCAATATGAATTCATCGATCAAACATCATTGCCATCACAATTTCAGCTACAAAAAATCCCAGAATTCAGGTTCTCAATATTTCCACAACCAAAAAAAAAAAAAAAAAAACAAACAAACAGAGACATAATAAGATTAAAGTTGGGTACCGATATTCAGATTCTCAATGTTTTTGTTTGGGTTTTTTTGTTTTTCTTGGTTTGGGTACCGATATTCAAGGTTGAAATTAATTTATTGACTCTAATAAGATTAATTAAATAGAAAAAATAGAGAAAAGATCAAGAACAGAGTGAAAGACATACAAAGAGAAAAGAACCAAAAATCCAAAACCTAAACCCAGATAGTGGTGAAGAACAATAGAAAATCATTCAAAACCACCAAATCATCAACTACGATAAACTAATAAATTCAAACATGACAAAAACCCTATTAAATCAAAATTTTGGGTACCGATATTCAAGGTCGAGCCAATGTTTTCAGAACTCCATTCTTCGTCACAGGTGGTTGAGTGAACTTCGATTGAAAGACACGGTGCGAGTTCTTTTGTGAAAGACATGGTGTGAGTTCTTTGTGAGAGAGAGCAGCGGCAAGGGTTGATTTTGTGAGAGAGGAGTTTTTGAAGAGAGAGAGCTTTCTGAAGAGAAACCAAGAGGACAATAGAGAAGAAGGAAAAGTGTTTGGATGAGAGAAAAAGAATTGTAAATTAATAACACTGTTCAATTTTTTAAGATAAAATAAGAGAGTAGAGTTGCTACAGTGTTCTCTAAATTAAGAGAACTACTGTAGCAACTTCAAAAATAAATTTAGAGAACCCGTGCATTTAGATAAGCTGCTGGAGCGTGAATAGTACCATTTGGTGGTCCAAAAATAGAGATACAAATTCTGTTGAAGATGCTCTTACCATGGCAACTTATTGATTTGTTCCTTGCAAGGGCAATTTATAACGGGAAATAAGTGGGGTTTCCGGTTACCTAGGGTGCAAGAAATCAGCAATCAATCACTGTGACCAATTGAATCTGATGGTTTTGGTTGGTTCAATCCGGATTAAGATCCCATGAGGTATTGCACGGTGAATCTGATGGTTTTTTACTTTTTGACTTATTATTATTATTACTTTCTAAAATTTTATTCAAGGGTCCAGGTTGAAAGCTACAAAAACAACTTTCAAATCTAAACCCTTCAAAACTATTGCACCGTGCAATACCAATGTGGTATTACATGGGATCTCAATATGTTCAAATCCTGTTTGGGATTAATTGGTGGGTTTTTTTTTTTTTTTTTTTCACCGTTTCGTTCACTATAGATGTGGTGATTTTGAAAATCGAAATCGATTTATTTATTTTTAAGTTATACCTCACTTTCTCATATCTCATATTTAGTGATGGTGCCATTGAGATCCTCTTTCTTTCAATTGTCAATTGTACCCCTTTCTAATTGTCAGATTGGCAGTTGTCCTTCCTTGATTTAATTGAACTAAATTGTTGTAGGGGTTTTTGGTATTGTACTGTGCATGCCATTGCTCAATTGGCATTGATAGGATTGTAAATAAGTCGAGCCGAGTATTAAAAGTTTAGGATTAATTATTAATTTTATTTTAAACACGAGTCGAGTTCAAACACATTAAATAAGATTATATGTTTAAGCTTAGTTTACTTTTTTGTTGAATAAGTTTGAACTTGTTTGTGAGCTATTTGATTAGCTTATTCTTTTTTTGTATATAAAAAAACTAAGATTACAATCTTTTAACCCTTCACAAATCTATGCTAATAATTAATAACTAAATTGTAGTTGAAACTATATTGTTTGAGTTAATTAAATGGGGTAATTTAAGCCCACCTGTGGTTTGGTCCAAAATCACTTTATTTACCCTTGTTTTGAAAAGCATCACTTAACTCACCTGAGGTAAGGTTTGTCTGTATTCTATAACCCACCTCACCCTCAGCTGCTAGAAAAACACCTTTTAACCCCAAAACATAACATAACACGAATCAAAATATGCTCTTTGAAAATCTTTTCATGAGAGTGACCGTTTGTGTTCTTCTCTCTTGAATCTTTGTTGATTGAAGTTGTTGGGCTTGAAGTTTTTAAATTTAGTGAATATTGAAACTAGGGCTTGTAGTTTCAGAAAAGAAAAACAAGATTATTGAAGAACATCTATCTGGACCCACGCACAGGTTCTTATGGTTCCCCCCCCCCCCTCCCGCGGCAAATTTTGTGAATTTTACATGGTTAAATTTGTGCATTTGGTTATTTATATGTAGAATTGATTAGGAAGTTTAGAAAATACTATCATGGTTGTTTCTAAATGTGTATACCTGACAATATTAAAATTACTTTTTGATGATTATGGTCGTTTGTGTACTATGGTTTGTGTGGTCCCTAGGAATTTGTTGGGAAAATGCGTTCGCATGTGCTATATGTGGTTCCTTATCCTTGTGTTTTCTCACAAAAACAAATAAATACTATTAAAATGCACTTTATGTATATGTCTGTTGGTCTTGTTGTCTTTATTTGTTTGTCTGTATGTAAACAATCTCATTATTTTGCTTGCAGATGGATGATTTCACATTTGATTTTGTGGTTAATGCTGGGTGATGTTTTGTGAGGAACCCAGACCTATAATATGTGGGTGGGATTGTACATAGATTGTTAGAAGTTGACCTTGATAGATTAAGTTACTTTGAAATACAAGATATATGTTCTGAGGTTGGGGCTCCTAGAAGCAGTAGGTATTAGTATTCAATTCCTGGAGGCGATTTGGAGCATGGATTAAAGCTCATAACTTTAGATGATGATGTGTTGTACATGTGTGCTATTCATAGGGAATGACCAACTGACACAATTACACTCTATGTGGACATTGATTTGATGCCACTTGTTGTTGAACTTCCTGATCATCATGTTCAAGAGGGAGGTGTAGCTATAGATGGAGGGTTAGGGATAGTTACTATTGAAGGTGGGGGGGGGGGGGGGGAGAAGGTGTAGTTGCTAATGGAGGGGTTCCTGTAACTGTTGATGGAGGGGAGTGGTGGCTTATGACACTTTGGAGAGTGATGATGGTGAAGGCATAGTGGATGAAGAAGAAGATGGAGAACATGATGAAGTTGGTGGTTCAGAAGTTGAAGATTAGAGTGGTTCAGAAGTTGAAGATTAGAATGGATTAGGTGGTGTGGATTATGATTGGATATATGAAGGCCAAGAGGGGGAGGACTTTGGTGATGACATTTTTGTAGATACAACCACTCTTCCACCAGAGTCAAGTAATGCACCCTATGCAGTCCCACAGTCAAGTGATGCACCCCATACAGCCTTAGAGTCTAGCAATGCACCTCATGCAACCCCACATAATATTGAGTGGATTAAGCCAGTTGGTGTGGATGATACTGAGTGGACTGAGCCAGCTCTTGAGGATGACTTGGTAAGCATGGATGGGTCTGATGATGAGCAGGTACCTAAGCAGCCATAGTTTAATGCTAAAACAAATAGGCCATTCTTGGAAATTTTGCTAAAGAGCTTTCCAATAATTGCTTCCCTGTTGGGGAAAAAAACCTGGACTTTCGCTTCTTCTTCTTCTTCTTCTTTTATTTTTATTTTTTATTTTATTTTTAATGAAATAAATTAAAGACAAACTAGACCTTTGCTAATTGGAAAAGAAAGAGCACGAAACATAAAAATACAAGTAGTGAACTTTGTACTAGCGGTGAATGTTATTGAATGAGGATGAAAATGTAAAGATAGTGGTTATTATAAGAGGATAGAAATGTAACGCTAAAAAAAACAAACAAAAAACCAACAAAAGATGATGAGAAGGAGAAAAGAAAAGAAAAGAAATCAGAGGAGAGAGTTAGCAGTTGAACATTCTAAGTGAGGATAAAAATGTAATTGTAAAAGAGAGACCAAAATCTCTCTAGTTTTCTCCCCAATTTGTGGAGTTTAGTTTTGGTGGGCTCGGTGAGAAAAATAGTCAAGCCCCACCAATTTCCAAACTCCCTTCTCACTCATTTTCTCTCTTATTTTTAACTCTCCTTTTAATATCCTCTCCAAAATCACCCCAAACAAGCATACTCTAAAGCTAAGTCAAAATTTGCAATTTTTAAGAAAAAAACTTTATAATTCACTGTTCATAATTTATAAATCCAAAATTTTAAAGCACACTCAAATGCTATAGAGCTCTTCAGTTTAAAGCTTGATATTGCAAAAGCTCTACTTCTTATAGCAATGCCAAAGTACAACTTTTTTTAAAGCGGTTTTGAACCGCATTTTCTCAAAGTACAACTTTCTTAAAATTTTTCGATTTTTTTAGGTACAATTTTTTTAAGCTAGACCAAACAGGCACTCTATCAATGTAAGTAACAATATTTGGTGTTAATGGATTACGTTTATCTATATTGAATTCCATTATGGCTTTCAAACATAAAGATGCACAGTTGTGCAAACAAAACCATTTAACTATATCCTTCTACGACAATTGTCAAATTAATTTGTTCATGTTCTCATTCTGTGGCTTTGATATGTTTATGTTAATTTCTTTAACATTTCAAGTGAGTACTGAGTTCTAATAAGAAAGGCAATTTGATATTTTTTTTCTTCATCTTATGGAAGCTTATCCTGTTTATAGCTGGGCTACTAGCTTGGGTTGTTTTTTTTTTTTTTTTTGATAAGTAATAAGATATATTGATACCAAAAAGGAAGCACCCTAGTACACAGGGAGTGAACAAGGGGAAAACAAATCAAATACAAAAATTGCAAGAATCTAGGAAATCAATAAATGAAGGGAATGATTGGTTTTGCAAAGCAAACAACCAATCCAATAAAGTTCTAAAAAAGAAAAGCTTGAGGTCCGAAATAGATCTCTCAATATCTTCAAAACGACTATTTCTCTCCCTCCAAAAACACCACATTAAGCCATGGGGAACGATGGACCATATAAAACCATTTTGATGACGACCAAAGTTGCCTTGCCAACACCCTAACAGCCCCAAAACAGTATGCGGCATAACCCAAAATACTCCAAATAAACCCAAAACCATAGACCATAGATCCATAGCAATGGGACAGTGAAGGAAGAGATGGTTAACCGATTCACCATTACTCTTGCACATGTAGCACCAATCCAAAATTCACACTTTCCTTTTTCGTAAGTTATCAATCGTCAAGCATTTCCCTAAGACAACAGTCCATACAAAGAAAGCTACTCTAGAGGGAATCTTCCACTTCCAAATACTTCTCTAAGGAAAATCGAAGATAGTAGGACTAGTTAAAATTCTATAATAATCTTTCACCAAGAACCCCTTATCTTTGCTAGGAATCCAACACATCTTATCCTCACCAAACCCCCTTATTGAAGAATTGTATATGGATTCCATGAAGCTTGACAAAACCTCTAATTCCCGAACATGCACACCCCTAAAGAAGCTCACATCCCAAAAAAGGACTCCATTGGGGGATTTCATAAGCTCAACCACACTAGCCTCCTTATTCCTACAAAATTTGAATAGTTCAGGGTAGCTAACTACAAGAGGTGTCTCTCCACACCAACCATCTTGCCAAAACTTCACCCTAGACCCATCACCAATATCATACCGAATATGGCGTGAGAGAAGGCCAACCCTGACTGATACTCTTCCATAAACCAACGTCGTAAGGACCATTAACAGATCTGGTACACTAGCCCCCCTACACATGTCCATATTTCATCTCTATCACTTGTCTCCAAAGGGCATCCTTCGCAATCCCAAATCTCCATAACCACTTCCCAAGTAGAGCTATATTGAAAAGACTTATCTTCCTAATCCCTAATCCACCCAAAGAAATAGGAGCACATATAGTAGCCCATTTAACCAAATGAATTTTAGGTTTATCACCGAGACCGCCCCATAAGAAATTCCATAGTAGCTTCTCAATTCGGTTAGCCACACTAGCAAGTATAGGAAATAGAGATAGAAAGAAAGTGGGTAAATTTGAAAGGGTGCTTTTGATTAGAGTGACTCTACCTCCCTTTGATAAATACAAGCGTTTCCAACCTGCCAAATTCCTTTCCATTTTCTCTAGGATTGGATTCCATATAGTCTTATCCTTGAAATTAGAACCCAAAGGAAGACCCAGGTATTTCATTGGCAGAGAGCCTTGCTTGTAGCCAAGAACATTTAGCAATAAGTCAAAATTATGCACTACTCCAACCAAAACCACTTCAGACTTGCCCAAATTAATCTTTAGTCCTAACACCTCCTTAAACCAAATAAGAATCATACGGAGAATCAAAATCTGGTCTAGATCGGCATCACAAAAAATAAGAGTGTCATCTGTAAAAAGAAGATGAGACACTGCCAAGGATCTTCCCTCCAAGTTACCCACCCTAAATCCTGACAAGCGTCCTTCATGAATTGCTTTATCCAACATTCTTCCCAAAGCTTCCATCACCAACACAAACAACAAAGGAGACAACGGATCACCTTGTCTCAAACCTCTGGAGCTACCAAAAAACCCACAAGGAGAGCCATTAATCAAGAAAGAGAAGCGGACTATAGATAGGCAAAAGAAAATCCATTGTCCCCACTTGGCTGAAAACCCACTTCTTTCTAACATTTGCAAAAGAAAACTCCAATTTACATGGTTAAAAGCCTTCTCAACATCCAGTTTACAAATCAGCCCCAACACCCCAGACTTCAACTACTGTCAAGACATTCATTAGCAATAAGAACAGGGTCAAGGATCTGTCTATCCCTCATAAAAGAATTTTGAGATGCTGAGATTATATCCCCCATAACCACACGAAGTCGGTTGGCCAAGACTTTAGCAATAATTTTATAGACACGAAGTCGGTTGGCCAAGACTTTAGCAATAATTTTATAGACCCCTCCCCCAACAAGACTAATGGATCAGAAATCCCTAATCTCACTTGCTGCATGTTTTTTAGAGATGAGGGTAATAAAAGTAGCGTTTAAGCTTTTCTCAAACTGATCTTTCGCAAAAAAGTGGTGAAATACAGCCATAAGATCAGGTTTGACAATCCCCCAGCATGTTTGGAAATATGCCATTGGGAAGCCATCTGGACCCAAAGATTTATCACCGTGAAAACTTTGAGCAACATCAAAGATTTTAGCCTCTTCAAAAGGTCTTTCTAACCACTCCGCATTATGACCGGATATCATTGGAAAAACTAACACATTTGGAAAAGGCCGCACAACCTGGTGCTCAGAATACAAATTCATGAAGAAATGAGTAATGCAGTCTACAATCATGCCGTAATTGAAAGACAAAGTGCCATTAACCATTAGGCTTTAAATACCATTATTTTTCCTATTAGAATTAGCCATTCTATGAAAGAATCTGGTATTGGCATCCCCTTCTTTCAAATGCAACACCCTAGACTTTTGTCTCCAACTAATCTCTTCTAAAAGTGTCAACTTTTCAATATCAATACGAAGATGAACTTGTACTAACTTCTCCTCAGTTGTTAATCTATGGGTCTCCTCTTTAGCATCTAAAACATTCAACTTGCTCCAAAGGTCCTACTTCTTAAACGTTACATTGCCAAACTTCGTCTTGTTCCACTTTTTTAAATCCAACTTCAAGGTAGCCAACTTCTTAGCTAGAATAAAACTAGGGGTTCCTTGGAACAAATAGGAAGCCCACCACATCTTCACTTTATCGACAAAATTATCCACCCTTAACCACATATTTTCAAAACGGAAAGGAATTCTACCTCTTCGCTGACTTCCAGCCTCCAACAAAATAGGAAAATGGTCTGAAAGTACTCTAGACATCCTTTTTTGGGAAAACTGTGTGAAGTGATCTGCCAATAGTGGGGAGAAAAGAAACCGATCTAGACGAGAAGCTAAAGAAGAATTGGACCAGGTGTAAAGGCCCCCTGCCATGGGAATATCCATCAACCCATAAAGAGAGATGAAGTCAGAGAACCCATACATAGCCCAAGAATAGCTAGCAGCCCCCAGCCGCTTTGAAGGGAAACAGATGATATTAAAATCACCTCCTAAGCACCATGGCAAATCCTACCAAGTGATCAGCCCGATTAGTTCTTCCCACATCAACCTACGCCTTTTGTTTAAATTTGGTCCATATACACCAGTAAAAGCCTACTTAAAATGATCACCAACATTTTTAAACATGCATGAAACCAAAAAATGCCCCACCGCTTCCTCCACCTTTTCCACAACCCGACTGTCCCACATCAATAAAATACCTCCAAAAGCACCATCAGAAGCCAATCTACATATGGACAACTCCATATACTCTGGACAATACCTCTAGTAATCCATTCTAGTTTGGTCTCCTGCAAACACACAATATCAGCCTTCCGAGAACGCAACAAGTTACAAATCTGAGGTCTCTTATCTATTTCATTCAGCCTTCTGATATTCCAGGAAAGTAACTTCAAATTCATTGAGCCACAAAGAGAACCTGGTCCCTATTAGAACCACTTCGCCTAGCAGAGGTAGAGCCATAATTAATAGAACTGAACAACCCCTTCAGCTCTCTTAAACCTTTCACCCTCGAGCTTTTAAAGCCACATGTTATCTTGTTCACCTCAGCCCTCCGCTTTAATTCAGCTTCAATAGCCAATAAAAATTTTGTTGCTTGATCTTCTAAACCCTCTAGGGATGTGCCAAGGAAATTATTGAAATTATTGAATCTCCTTTGAAACCACTCTGAGTAAGGCACTTGCCTCTCTGAATTATCCACACCCACAAACCTCTCCTCATCCACAAAAGACTGTTCTATCATAGCCGAAGGGAGAGAAAAAGCAAGTGGTTCAATAGCTAGAGGCGGATTAGCATCCTCCAAGTAGGTATCTGAAACCCAGTCCTCCACCAACACTTCATCCTCTTCGATAAGAGCCGTTGACCTATTGATAGCTTCAGAAGACTCCCACAGAACTAAGGCTAGCTGTTTTTGCTCCTCCAATACCTCGATAGCTTCACATTGTGGCGGAGGTATTTGAATCGGAACCGCAACCCTCCTTCTGTCACATAGTTCAAGTACCCACTGCTCCGAATTCCCCCATTTCTTGACTATATTGCCAGAATGCTCTTGAAGAATCAGTAGGAAGTCTTGCTTTAAGCCCTTTTCACTATCTGTGGTGCATGCTGACTCAATCTTGGCCTCATTGGAACCGAGAAGCTCAGCCTCAACTACATCGGAGGCATGATTCAAGACAGACAACGCCGATAACACATACCTGGTGTAGTCGACCTTATCAGATTTGTGAAACTGGGCATCGGCGACATCAACGATGTTATTGGCACCTTCACCACCCCATCGGCACTCAAAACTGCAACCGCTGGGGACATTGAGGCCGATGGAAGCGACGAAGACTTCCCTGGAGGTTGGAACTCACGAATTAAGAAAGACAGGGAGTTAAGCTCTTTTGGGCCGTTAGACCAAGGTGGGTTTGGGCCTAAAGACTTGCTTGGGCCCAACACTTCCTCAACCCACTTCCTGGATATTGGAATGCTTAACTTCCCACTTAACATTCAGCCCACACTCTAAACACAAAGAAAGTTCTAGCAATAAGGGAAATTTAGTGTCGTTGAAAGCATTGGCATTAATCCCAAGCACGATGTCAGCACTAGGTACAGGGCTTTCCTTCCCAACACCCCTATCCCGCAAATCATGGAGTTGACTGCTCAGGCAAGATATGTTAGAATTTTGAAAACTAGGCATTAAATGCTTTCCTTATTTGCTTCCACTATTGTCTTTCCGATCACCATCCACCGTTGCCGACAAAAAAGATTTTTGTTGCCTGAACTGTTGCCCTGTCAGGTTCAAAACAAAACAGATTGAGATGGCGGTTTGACGATAAGTGAGTCGGGAGCAATAACTTTGCATAAATGAAATCCAAATCCTCTCCACCCACTGCCCAGCTTCCCCTCCAGCACAATGATGGAACCTTTCTGATGCCCATGAACAAGTTCAGAGATCATAAGGAAGCTTCCGTGAGCATTGGAACCCTGTTGCATTATAAAAACCTTGCTACCATCTCTAAAGCTTCTTGCAAAATTTCCATGAGGTATATTTGACAAGAGATCCTCCACATTAGTAAGCAAACGTTTAGCACTTTCTTCACCCATGAAAACTGACCAGAGGGAATCCTTATTTCTTTCATATAAACGTAACATAAAATAAGTACCTCCCTCCTCAACTGAAAATTCAAAAGTTTTGGACTCGTCGAAAAAGAAAATGGAACCTCCCATGATAACAGAGAAAAAGAAAAAACCAAAGAATTTGATGGCTAATCCGAGGTAGCCAGGCCTCTATGAGAACAAAAATGCTCCATCCATGGAGCGTATGAATTTCCTGGAATTTAGATAGACCAAAAGAGGGAATGAAGAGATAGGAATAGGAATTATAGTACCACTGGAAGAAGGGGCACCTGTGGGGACATCTCTGTAGGACTTAGGTCTGTTCTTGGAATCATTATATTTGGATTGTTTCGGTTTGGAAGTTCTTATGAGTGGATGCTGGATAGTCTCAAATAAATTGGAAAGATTGTCGAAGACAGATTTAGTTGCATTTGAGAAGGAATATTGTCTTTGGGGAGAATCTTGTTGTCTACCCAAGGCTATTTCCTACTACAAGGCAAGCGTTGTTAGATTATTAGATTATTACATTCTCTATTTTTTGTTATCAAAAGATCATGTACAATTAGATAATGATATTGGCGTTGAAATGAAATTGATGCTCTCAAACTTGTGAATGTCCTATTCCAGTTAGCATGGTTGGATACATGTTGCTTGAATTATGCAAGGTTTCTTGTAGTTTCTTTGATGATACCTCAACAAAATGTTGTTGATGGGTTTCATCTTGAGGAGAGGATATATTTTGATTTTTTTTTTTTTTTGAACTTGTAAATGTGTATTTTTTTTTAATTTAATTTTTGTTTGGTTTTCTAGTTAGTCTACATAATAGTCATGTTGGAGTGATACTAGGAATACTACAATTATATTACATGTCTTACAAACTGATGTGTCACTAGTCACAAGAAATAATTCAAAGTTTTTTTTTTTTTTTTTTTTTTTGAGAGAGAAATAATTCAAAGTTGAAACACTCATTTATTATTTGTTGTTGTGGCACTAATCATATTCAATGCCACATTAGTTTATAAGTTTTATGTTGTAAAACTTGTAGTGCGTTTGGCATTTTCCTGCATGTTGTGAATGAGAGTTTTAGTTTTTTCAGCCTATTTTCAAGGTTGCAATTAAACAATAGAATAATGAGTCAGTTTTCTAGATTTTTATTATTTATTTTTTTGTATTGTTGGTGGAAAGTGTGCTATTCAGGCAGCTAGCTGATTCAACTGTATTCTTTTGTCCCTTTAAGATTTCTATGAGGATAATTGTTACACCTTTGTAGATGTTAGGAAACGTTGACCCGCTATTAAAATGGATTCATGGGACGTTGTAATGAAATAGCAAAGGCCTTGCATTCTGAATATGAAGATTTTTTTTTTTAATTTCTTTGATGGATTGTTCTTAGTTCTTACAAATGAACTTGGGCATATTCTTGAATGACCCTTTAAATGGCTTGTGTGCTTCCTTTTTCAAGTTTGTTCTTACAAATGAACTATGGCATTCTTACAAATGCGCTTTCTTTTTTGCTCTAATATCCATCTTTTCTCATAATATTTAGGGCATGTATGGTATATTGTAATAGAATAGCTACTCATGTGGAATAAATATTCAGTTGTTTGGTTGTGTTTTATTATAGGGAATAACTATTACTTTTCTTTAAAATAAGGAATAGCTATTCCTTTTAAAGAGTTATATAATCTCTATTTCGTAACCCTATAAAGGTAAAATATCTAAATTCTCATTGGCTCCCCAATCAAAAAAAAAAAAATCGCTGCTAATCTCTCTCTCTTTCTCTCTCTCCACTAGTGCCATTATGAACGTGCCATAATCTTCAAGTTGTTAGAATGAGTAAGCTAAGAACTGAAGTCCTCGTGAAATGCTTTTTATCTTATTAATAACTGACCTATTTGGAGGACTATGAACTTTCTCCTCAATTATGAGGTTGCTATACCTAGAAATGGAGCTGTATTTAGAGCAAAAATGGCCAAATAGCACTATGTGGTGAAATATTCAGCAATCTACCATTGTTTGCGAAATATTTAGCAATATATCACTGTTTTGTAGCTCGAGTTCTACATGTATCTCAAGTTTGTTGCCATCGAGTTCCTTAAAAATGTGCCACAGTAGCACCCAATGATTTGGCATTTTGTAATTAAAAAGTCCACGTAGAATTTGAGTTTATGAAACTTGAGTTCCTTATAATATAAAACTTGAGTTCTTTAAACACTAGTTCTGTGTAAATTTTAATGTAGAACTCGAGTTCTACATAAATTTTTATACATGGAACTCGATTTTCTAAAAATTGAGTACTGTGTAATTTTTATAAAAAGAAAACATTTATCATCTCCCCTTTAGTCACTCTTCCCATATGTAGCTCAGTCCAAGTCTGTGAGCAATCCTTCTGCTTGGTCACCATTGAAATCATCAATCTCTCTCTACCTCTCATTTCATCGGTGTTGGGTTATGATAGCTTGACCTCAGTTACCCAAGTTGATTAATTAAGTCAAATTACATGCAAATTGTGGAGGTACCAACAAATCACCAAATAACTAATATGCAGCGGAAAATAAATAACTTAGTGATTTGTTGACGAATGGGATAAACCTCTCGCAAGAAAAAAATTTCACGGGGTGAATTTAAGGTCACCACTCTCAAGAATTCACTAATCAACAATTAAGCAGTTACAAGTATAAGGAATCTTACCATTACCCTGGCCTATCCCAAAATACCAACCTATAGTTGAACCTTCGCTCCAATACCCAATTGGACTTGATCTTGTAGTAGCCTTCTTTCTTTTGATGCACAAATTTCCAATTTGTGACTAACCCTTTGCATGGATCACAGTACGTGACTAACTCAAGCAACTTAAATGGTTGTTATTGGCTGCAAATTTTTTTCACTTCATAAACAGTGAAGATCAAAAAGCACTTGATTACAAAACCTTATGACGTATAAACGCAGTAACTTCTCACAGAGGAAATTAAACTCTTGGTCACTATATTCATATGTGATGACTCTTAAAATAAGCTTTATATATGTCTAGGGTTGTGAGAAAAAAAACCCTAAACAAATACATCAGCATGGGCCAAAATTCAGATCTAGAATTTCTGAATTTGTAAAGCTTGATAGATCGAGCTAGTGTCAAGCTGGTGTCAAGCTACCCAGTAAATCTCGATAGAAGCTTTCTATCCAGCTTCAGTAAAATAGTTTTTCTGCACTTGTTTCTTGAATTAATCTTCATGTCTTTAATACACCCACTTAAAATGTATCAAACCTAACTTAAGATCTAACCAATTTACAAGTAAAATGCATTTTGTCAAAAGATTAGCCAATTGCATAGAAAATATTACCCTAACAATCGGAAACCCAAATCCCACTACGGCGTCGGTAACTTAGTCTGTCTTTTGCAAGCATATTTGATCCATCAGATTTAACACCAAAAAGTACATTTCTTAAGCGTAGTGGGTATAATTTAATTTTTCTTGTTAACATTGATGCTAATATGAAGTCGATGCTACAATAAACCATTGTCATTGTAGTGTTGTAGAAAAACAAATTTTCAGTTTACTTGGCTGTATTCTGTTAAAATTTGGATGTTTATAGTTGAAAACTAATTCTTCATATTACTAAATAAACAACATATTTCATTTAAATAATTCTAATTTTAATTTGGACTTATATAACTCAATGTTATGTTGCAACAGTTTAGATGTATATGGTTATGTTGAATTTAGTTCAACATGTTGGTGTGTTAAGTGACACTAGTTATGTAAAATTGGGAAACAAATAATTATGCAAACTATGGACCATAGATGGGGACTAACAAGTGTGATAATGAGCAAAACTATGGGATGGACCCGCATCATCGTGTGCCATGGATGGCCGTGGAACGATGTCATCGTAGAACATGTCGTAATCATTATCGGACAACATACCAACTAATGCCTGAGGGACCTCCTCGTCTAAGGTGTGATCTCGCTCGTGTGTGTGGCCACGACCAGAACAACGCCCTCCACAACGGCCACGACCTCGACTCTCTCCGTGTCCAACACCTTGCTCGCCTCGCCCTGCAATCAAATGCCCAAAATCCCAAAACCCTAACTCTATTTATTTCCTTTCCCAAAATCCCAAAACCACAATCAAATTACCATTTGGTGCACTCACAAACTCTTAAAAGGCAAATAAATATTATCCAAAACAAAGAGAGGGGTTTTGTACCTTTTGATTCGAAATTGAAGATACAGATCGCCAAGTTCTTACTCAATATTGTCAAAGTCAAGATCAGCCTTGAATTGATACTAAGTAATCAAGTTTAATTTGGATTCTTAATGGGTGAATGGGTGATTTTAGCTTCGTATGGATTTCGGCTTTAGATTCAAACTCAACTCTGTTTTCCAGTGAGAGAAGGAAGGGTTTGTTAGAGAGAGGGAAAGCGAGAGCGAGAGTGACAGTGAAAGCTAACGGCACCATCAATATTGCTAAAGTGGAACTCGAGTTTATAAAAATCGAGTTCACCATCACAAGAAACTTGAGTTCCATGTGGCATTTTAAATTACAAAAATTCCACGTCATTAAGTGCCACTGTAGATTTCATTAATAGAATTTGCTGACTCCAAACTCGTGTTACATGTAGAACTCAAGCTTCATAAACTCGAGTTACAAAACAGTGGTAAATTACTAAATATTTCGCAAACAATGGTAAATTGCTAAATATTTCGCCAAATAGTACTATTTGGCCATTTTTGCCTTGTGGTTTAGCCTAGAATCACTTTTGCAGTCAACCTCTTCACTGAAAAGCTCAAGTAGATGCTAAATATTTACTTAATGGAACAAGCTAAACAGGTAATCTCTTGCTAAATAATGGTTGAGACCTTTCCCCTTGTATTCATTGAACTTGATTTCACTGATTCATATAAAATGACATTTTTTAATATCATCAGTAAAAATCTAGAGTCTGCCACCTTACGGTATAATCAAGTAAAATAAAATGACTAATTAATTCCAGATTCAAAGGCCAGTCCACACCAATAACTTGCAAAACTGCTATCTACAATCTAAAAATGGACCTTCAGTTTTTGTCTGCACCTTCATCAAATTTAGCAGAGTTCACAACACGGAAATCCAGCTGCTTCTGATGCTTTAAGAGACGGCGTTCATCGAAGCTTTCCCATCCTTCAAACTGTAAGAAGCATGTTGTTATCAGGCATTCTGATAAAAATGGTATAAAATGTACTAGACAAATGGATCAAGCATATGCACCTGCCGGAGGAGATCCATTGTAATTTCTGTGTTGTGGAGGTCCAGTGTTGAGAGCTGAAGGCACATCTTGAATAGTGTAGAAGGAAGTGATTTTAGCCCATTGTTACTGAGATGCAAAGCCTGCACAGGATTGGGATATTAGCATAAAATCATAATACACCAACTTTGTACCACGTGCACCTGAAAACACATCATTTTTTTAAGACGGTGCTCAAGAAGTTGCCACCAGCTTTTCTTCTAGATAATATCTGCACTGTCCTCATGTTTGTTTGTGTGTGTGTGTTCTTTTTTTTTAAAGATAGTGCCTCAAGAAGTTGCCGCCAACTTCCTTTCCAGATAGTATCCGCACTATCCTGATGTGTATGCATTTTGAATTCCATCTCTTTGAGTAACAATTTGACTTAATAGGAGTTAAAAAGTTTTGTTGTAGGGTTGCCAGCAAGTTCTAGCACAACTGGCACCTCCTCCCCTTACATGTTCTAGGCGGAAGGTGAGGTTGGTTGTGGTTTCAAGATTCAGTGCTTGGGTAACTAACCAATTAAAAAAACAAAAAATGATTTTGTTGTAGGTTGACAGGTATAGTAGAGTACAACATTCAGTTGACAAAGATACAGTGGATACCTGAATTTTTTAGTGACAGGAATACATTGAATTTCAATAAAGTGAAAAACAATTCCTTGTCTTACAAAGACAATTGTAGTGAAGACAACCCTCCCAAACTATCTGTTGCTTTGTTGCTTATATAATTTTGGCTCAATTACAAGTTCGATCTCCAACTAGTAAAGACTATTGTGGCGAAGTCAATGTCATCCTTGGATCTTCTATCCGTTTGAATTTTAATGAAATTACCTGATGTGGCAAATGGAACTCACTTTTAAATAGGTGTAAAAGTTTCAGAAACAAGTCAATTTTGTTAAAATTTAAATAGAGAGGAGATCCAAGGATGACATTGACTTGATTTGAAAGTTGAAGTACCAAACTGACACAATTAATAGTTTAAGTTGGAGGAACAAATTAGTAATTTAACTTATAATTTATTTCTAAATGTCCGGGACTGACACCTCTGACAGTCCACAAGTTGTTGCACAACCCTCCTAAAACTGAGGTTTCTTATTTTTTGCATGAAAATTTTGGCTTATGGGCTAAATTTTCCATATAAATCCAGCTCACAGTGAAAAGGAAAAAGTGTTAACGTAGAAAGAATAGAGGGTGAAAGAAGAGAATCAATAACACAAGTACAGACCTTCAAATCATGCAAATTGCCAAAAGTCTCTGGCAACTCTGACAGAAGATTTGATGAAAGATCAACCTGCACAATGAAAAAACCAAGAAAACAATATAAGAAAGATATATACTATAAATATTTATTATAAAAGAGCCATTGCTTTTGTCTGGATTGCAATAGTTGGATTATCTACTTTACACCTCAGACCCAAAGGAAGAAAGGGGAGAAAAGGGAGGGGAGGGGAGGACTGAATAAAGACAAAGACACCAGAATCATACCTCAATAAGAGAATTACAGTCACCTATACGTGCAGGAATGATGCTTATCCTGATCCAGAGAGACAATGCAACATCAATAGAACACAAATTATTGGTTATGAGCACGAAATACTCTTCTAAAAATTATTTCCTTGAAACATCATCGTTGTGTAAAAGTCAAGAAACTTTATACATTCCAGAATGTCAGACTATTTGTTTATTTATTTTTTAATCTTTGAAATATCCATAAAGTTCTGCATTTAAGATATAAAAGGCATTGGGCAAAGAAAATTATATGGATATTAACAATTTTGGTGCTTCCAGCCCAAAATGCAAATAAGGAACTAAAGAATTACTAATTTTCTAGTAATATATTAAAGCAGAAGCTGAGGGAATGTTAAATTTTGAAACTCTAAATTGTCACATAATGATAAGTGGCATAACTAATATGGAATAAATTTGCCAAGTGTCATAGCCAACTTTGTAGAAATAATTATCCTACTACTAAAAGACTCTTTTATATATATAACTCTTCCAGAGTGTATCTCACTGACGGCCCCATTGGAAGGAGGCCTTCTTCACTCTCCACCTAAAAATACACACGTTGAATAAGGGGGGAAAAAAGTCTAAGTGCTGCCACAATTTTTTGCTCTAAGGAAAAAGTTTAAATAAAACTCTTCTTTACACTCATTCTAACTACTCTATAAAGGCTTCGTCATTTTTTTCCCCCAAAGTTTTTTGAATGTTTTCAGTAATGTATACCAATGAGTGGTTTACAATTTACAAACCACTTTCACCTACCAATGTTCACTTACAAATATACCTTGACCTGTAAAAATTAGACAGTGCACAGCCAGCACCAATTTAAAACAGATAAAAGAAAAAAAAAAAAGTGTACAATATTAATGTAGTCTTCAATTTTGTAAATTTGAATTCACATATCAATGTGCTTGGTTTGGGATGTATCAAATTATTGTAAACAGTTAGGGTTTAATGAACCTAAGTGGCAGAAATAGCACAATTCATTAAAAATAATTCTCCAAAAACAAATATCCAAGCTGGGTATAACTGAAAGTCTGAAACTCTGCTGCTCTATTATTTGAGAATAGTAAAATCAATGCAAAGTAAGCAACCAAATCTAATATAATCTTTTGAGAGGGAAAAAAATAACAAAAAAATTCAGGGGATAAAGACCCAAGAACAGAGTCTGGCCATATATTCTGGTCCAACTGCACCTCCAACAGGAAGCCATTTCTTTATCACTTCCAGAGATCTCTGCCTCCCATAGATGAGGTAAATTATTAGTTTTTTTTTTTTTTTTTTTTTTTTTTTGTTCTATACCTTCTAAAGTTTCTCACTATTAAGTTTTTAACTTGGAAATTTTCTATTTGATCAATTGCCAATTGGTGAATCTATGAGATTCAGAATCTGAAGATTGGTATTGGTTCATTTCATTGGAATGGAGACTGGGACCTCTTACACCTGAAATTAGTTTTTGGCCGTCAGGAGAGCAAAGAATCTCTTCAAGCATGATAGCAGATTGATCTCCTGGACCTGGACCATGCTTTTCATTATGAATTTCATGTCGAACAATTTTGTTATAGTATATAATTAGTATATTGAACTACCAACCTTTTCAGAATTGCCAATTATTCACTAATTTGCATTCACATTTTGATCAATTATTATGAATTTTGGGAGTTAAATTTAAAACAAATAATTTCACTTCCTAAGAACTTTGTTTGAAGGGGTGTTGGCATGAAGAAGTTTCTCCTTCTCAAACTTCTTAGAGTTTATTGATCATTGTAATTTTAGAGCTTAGCTATGATGTACATCTAGTATACTTCCTGTGTGCATGATACTTTCTGATTTTTTCCTATAAAGCTTATTACTTATTAAAAAAATTGTTTTTTGAATTAAAATGCATCATGTGTGTTGCACATGATTGCATTTTTTGCCAATTCAAGCAACGGAAGGCCAATAAAAGGATTAGTTTGGGCTTTTCTCAAAGTTTTTCTTTAAAAAAACAAAGAAAAATTGAGGAAGGCCCAAATTAGAAGAACAAGAGGTCAATTTGATTTTAACCCAAAGTTCAAGAGGTTCTATTGCATTTGACCCTTTTTTATTTATCTACACTGGTTTTCTTTTTATTGGTGCAATCTCTTCCTTTTTTTCCCGGTTTTTTCTGTATACGTGTGCTTTGATTTAAATCTCTTAGATGTGCTTGATGGAGGTGGTTCTGGACACTCAATGAAAATACATTTACTTGGGTGACTCTTTTTTTTTTTTATGACAATTACTTATAAAATAAATAAATAAATAAACAAATATATAGCGTTGACAAAATATATAATCTTTTGGTTTGCATATTGCAGGGATAGTAACTAAAAACCATAATGAAATGCAAATGCTCAATCAACCAAATCACATGAATCTATTAAATCAATGACACAATATTTAAAATGAATATTAAGAAAAGTGCAGCGCATTGTGCATACAGGTTAAATCATGCAGGGGAATTAATTATTATTATTTTTTTAAAAGAACAATAAAAATACGGCAATGAATCAGTTTTGACATCTTCCAATGCCCATTAAGAAAAACTTATCTTTGCCCAAAATAATTAATTACTGCATGCACATTACCTGTTATTATTGACCTTCAAGACCTCAAGCTGAGTCAATAGACCTATTTCAATTGGGAGGCTAGTCAAACTGTTGTTTGCAACATGAAGTTGCCTCAGTGAAGTCAGCGCACCCAGTGAAGATGGTAAACTTGTTAAACTGCATTAGCCATACAAGTCATAGTAATTAAACATGCAGCATGATGTAAGGAGATCCAAATATCACAAACTCAACTCAAAAACCTTAATTCCAATCAATTGGGATTGGCTATACAGATATCACAAAGTAAACAAGGGAGTAGGGTATAACCTCTTCATACAACTTATTAGGAAAATAATCTGACCATTACAAGCAACATCAGATAACCAAAATACCTACTTTTACTGAGATCAAACCATTGCTTAAACAAGGTGCTTCGCTTGGCCCGAATAAGGCTTGACAATCATAAACTGCTTGAAAGACAATAAAAATAACCTATCTAAGACAACAACAAAAACAACAGCCAAGCTTTAGTTTCAAAATTTTGGGTTTGAATATATATCCTCAATAGACTAGTCATAGTTGGTCACATGTATTCTTCTCCACCATTCTATTCTATATAAATTCATACTCTATGTTACTTTCCTAATTAATACTCCCTCCATCCCACTTTGTTTGTCCTTTATTCCATTTTGAGATGTCCCAAAATATTGTCCTGTTTCTAAAAATAAAAGTCATTAGTTTACTAATGTTCCTATTATACCTCTATTAATTTACTAATTCAATTTTTTGATTAATTTATTTAAGGGTAGTTTTGGAAACTTATACATTTTTAAAAGATAGACAAGACAATAAATGATGTTCCTTTAAAAAGTTTGACTTTTCAAATAGGACAAACAAAGTGGGACGGAGGGAGTATGTCTTTTTTTTACTAGTTCTATTAATGTTATTTTTGGTCTTTATCTAACTTTTTTTTGTTCTCTCAACTTAAATCAACCCAATCTTTCTCACTAGTGCATTAATTGCTCTCCTCCAAACATGAACAAATCATCTCAAGCAATTTCCCTTATCTTTTCATCAATAAGAGCACCCCTATCTTTAAGCGAATTTCCTCATTTCAAATCCTATTATTCCTTATATTTCTATTTATACATCTTAGCATTCTCATTTCAACTACACTCATCTCCTTAATAACCTAACATTTAGTACCACTGAGCATAGCTGGTCTTATAGCAATCTTATAAAATTTTCCCTTCAACTTGATAGGTATTCTTTAATCACACATATATCTTGATGCACTTTTTCACTTCAGAAACCTTACACTTATCCTATGATTAACAACCTTTTCGATCTATCAATCTTTATAAATTATTAATTCAAGATATTTAACAGCTCTCGCACTTTGGTACTCCTAACCATCAAGCCTTACAACCCCTTCATAATTTTATAAGGAAGAACATAAGCAAATAGTAATGTGTTTTCCTTGTCTCTCTCTTAACAATTGCATGTATTAGTGCAAGATGTGGGACACCTTTCCTACTCCTACTTTCCAGACACACTTCAAGCAATATACTGACTTATAATTCTATCATACATAGATTTTTTTTGATAAATAATTCTATCATACGTAGATATCTTTGGCATTACCTAGAATGTACATAGAAACACAAAAGACTTTCGTGGTTTATACTTTAGAGTGAATAATAAGTCATATAATACAGAGAATACTCACTGGTTTTGGTTCAGAGATAGAACTGTTAGATACTTCAGAGATGTTAGTGCTTCCCAGCTGATGGATTCATCCATTATAGAATTTGCATTGAGGAACAATTTCTACAAAATTTTGAGAATAAAGTAGTAAAGTTTATTATATTCAAAGAGGTTATAAATCAAATTTAGAAGAAAGAAAGGAGTTTGCTTACTTGAATGGAACTCAAACAGCCAACTTGAGCAGGTACATCTTGAACAGAGTTATTGCTCAAATCAAGGACCCTTGCGGAAGGTCCACAAGCCCACACTTCATCAGGGATGGCCTTGAATATTTTAAAATACAAGAATAATGGGAAAAAGTTAACACATGGAAGAATTTAAACCAACTTTTATGGATTCAATAAAAGTATGAATGTCAGAATTTTTTTTCTTTTTGTCATTGACAAACTATAATTTGATATTGGAGAGTTGTATGTTAAAAATGAAAGACAATCTAAACCAATATGTTGCCTACCAGCTTAGGTTCTTGCAGCGTATTCTCTTAGGCTTTTGACACTGTCACAGGCTTGAAGATAAACTTGGGCAGGTCAAAGCTAGTGCCAGTGGGTCAGATCCTACAAGTTGATGGGCTGGCAGATATACTTGGTTGTAAAGTGTCACATTTGCAGTTGAAATATTTGGCACTACCACTTGGCGCTTGTAAGGCACAAACTGTTTGGGATGGCATTCTGTAATGGGAAAAATTCTGGTGGGCTGGAAAAAAGTAAGTTTGACTTATCCAAGGGAGGGCAGCTCACCCTGATCAAGAGTATGCTTTCTAGCCTTCCTACTTGCCTCATGTCATCATTTCCTCTAGTAGCTGGATTAGCAAATAGAACGGAGAAACTTTAAAGAGATTTTTTATGGGGAAGTATGGGGGATAGATCAATTTCCATTTAGTCAATTGGAACTCCATTTTCACCCCAATCCAACAAGGAGGCTTGGGGGCTTGGAGTTTACTGACCTTCAATCAAGCCTTTCTTGGCAAATGGTTATGGCAATGCATGGTGGAAACAGACTCTCTTTAATAAAATCAATAAATATGAAATATGGTAGTGCCCGGGGAGGATGGTGTTTAGATGTTGGGAAGGTACCACATGGTGTGAGCCTTTGGAAGCGTATTCATCATGGATAGACTACTTTTGCAAGATATGTTAGATTAGACGTGGGGGGTAGCATAAGGGTTCGTTTTTGGCATGTTTATTGGTGTGAGGGTGATGCTTTTTCAAGAAAAGATACCCAGAGCTTATCATGATAGCTAGAAATAAAGATGCAACAGTGGCAGAGTATTTGGATGCATCCAATGGCAGTGTGCATTGGATTCCTTCTTTTAACAAGCAACACATGATTTGGAGTTAGAATCTGTAGCTCTTTTCTTAGATGAACTAAATTCAGCAAAGGTTTATCCAGGCCAAGACAATAAGTGGCCCTAACAACTGATCACATGAGGAAAAGAGTTATTATAATTATGGATTGGTGTTGTATGTGCAAATCTGATGGGGAGTCAATGGGTCACTTATTTCTTTATTGTGAAGTTGCAAGAGACCTACAGTCGCTCATCTTGTGTTTGTTTGGGGTGCATTGGGTAATGCTGAGGACAATTCTAGAGTTTTGGCTTGTTGGATAGGTTCCTTTGGTAAAAAAGCAAGTTCATAGACTTGGAAGATTATTCTGTTGTGTTTAATGTGATGTATATGGAGAGAGAGAGAGAGAGAGAGAGAGAGCAGAATGCTAGAATATTTGAAAGACGGGAATCTTCAGTAACTGAATTTAAGTTTATTCTTCTGTGATCCTTATATACTGGGGATATGCTGCCAGATCTACTGCTTCTTCAGATTTTTTTAGCTTTTCTTGATAATTTGAATTTTCTACGTAAACTTTCTTGCATTCTACTTTGTATACATCCTGTGTACATGGGTAGCACCCCATATTCTGGATTTTAATGGAATTATTTTTTATCTTACTCATCAAAAATATGTTCCCTACAAGAGCCAAAAACCTCTTTATTTTTATACTTACAATAAAACTCTGCCAGACTTACTACTTCCATTAGCATAAAAAATGATCTCAATGCTAGTGATATGGTTGAGACACATTTTGACGCAAACAACCAGAATAAAACTGAAACAACAATAAAATAAAGGGATATGACCTAGGAGTCAGCACCTAGGCCTTGCTTGGAGTCAGCACTTAGGGTAGACCTAGAATCAACACCGGACCAAAGAAAGACCAAACGGCCATTTTTTTCATTCATCAAAATATCAACTATCTCCTCAAGAAGTACAATAGGTTGCTTATAAAGGATTATTAAACCCTAATTCTAATTGACTAGAAATCCCTAATTACCTTATTATGAAAATAATCTTGCTTCCAAATTAAATATTAATAGACTAATAAACTACTAGGACCTCATACATAAAAAATACAATTGACTTGCAAACATAAATAATACTAAATAAAAATCTTCTTGCGTCTCCCGCATCACATTTATTAGTTGTTACAGATAAGGCCATCATGGCTGCAAATTTTTCCTACAAAATGCATATTCAATCAACAACGACATCCAACAACACTGATGCCTGATTTTTTTTAATTTATTTTTGGTAGGTAAGTTACACACACATCCAGTAAGTCTCAAAGCCAAGGAGGAGGTGGCAGTTGAGCTAGAACTCATTGGCAACAACACAGATGCCCGATACCCATCTAAATTTAGTTCTATTTATAACAAATTTAGAAATATTAATTAGATTCCAAGAGATATTCAGCAATGTGGAAGTTACTAAGAGCAAACCAAGTCCATAATAAAGAAGAACCGTTATTGATTGGTACCTTCAAGTTGCATTGAGACAATGCTACAACTCCAGTTGCCTTCCATCGTTCTAATCTGTTCTTGTCCACAGGAACTTGCGGCTTCTCCAATTTATTATCAACTCTCCTTGGTACACTCTGAGCTTGTTTTAGTATTGGTCCATCCTAATTCATTCAAAAACAAACCCTAAATTTAATTAAACGGCTTACTGAAATTTCAAATTTCCATTTTTATCTCTGCACACGTAAATGAAGTGGAAATGTATGATGTATGTACCCCTTGGTGCAAACCCTGAGAGGCCATGAGCATGACCTTGGCACCACTGGTGATCTCCGATGCTCTCAACGTCATCGTATCGACCAAAACCTTCCCTATCCACAAAGATACAAGTTTCATTCTAGAGAGAGAAAGCGAGAATTCAGAGAGAAAGAGAGATGGAACCTTTGAAGATGAGCTTTTGGCCACGAGTGAGGACATTGGTAAGGGGTTGGAGAAGGGATTTGAGGTGAGTGATGGTGGAGTCAGGTGAGAGAGTGAGCGGAATTGATCTGCCGCTGAATTTGATTGAGATCGTTATGTCCTTGCTCTCGCCTTTGCCTTTTCCATTCGGATCGGCTGCACCGCCCTCCTCCATTGCTGTGCTTTGTTTGGTCGCAGGGTCTCTGATGAGCGGTGATCGACTCTCTGCCTCTGTCTGTGTCTCAGGGAGTATCGTGTCCGAGAGCCTAGGGGCTGCACTGGTATTTCACTTTTTTATCTTTTGTTCTTTGAAAATTCTTTTCTTTAAAATCTTTTTTTTAAGTAACGCTGTTTCTTTTTTTTGGTGTTTGGTTATATTAATAATAATTTTTTTTTTTTTTTTGGACTTTGGAGTCTTGGACCTTTAAAAATCACTTTTTCCCCCTGAATTTTTATATAAATATTAAATTAAAGAAAATTTAATTCATCACTTTAAATTAAAATATTAATATAAAACAACTAAACCCATTCTAAAACATTAATACAATTTGTGGGGTCCAATAATTTATGGGCCAGGCCCATTTGCTCATGGGGAATCCAAAGGCCCAAGCCGAAGAAGGTTATGGCCCAAGCTCAAAAATATAAGACACAAAATGGCCCGGAGATGCAGCCGAAGACAGTTTAGTCCTCGGCAGACCCAAAGCTCCATTGAGAAGAGGGGTAAAAAAAGGTATAGGAACAAATTTGAAAGAAGATCTAAAATATCTCGGGAAAGCTACCCTTACTACCCTTCCCAGATAAGACTCTGCACCCAACAGAGCCGGATTCTTCGGCTTTATCAACCACCCCCAATGATTCTGGGATTAGACTGACGGGACAAATATCAGTCTTGGAAAGGTTGACCCTACACGTGGACGAAGGACAGCGAACGTGGGATAGTATAAAAGAAAAGGTAAAGCAATAAAGAGAGGAGGGGGGGGGGAGAGGGGCCAAAAAGGAGAGCCTCCCATCCCACCTCCAGGAGAAAGACTCCATGGGTGAAAACACCTTAATGATGTATGCACACCACAGAAAAAATCCACCGCCGGGTAACCGGGGGAAGACCTTAATGCTTCTCGGACCAAGTCCGAAGAGTCCAACACCTCAGGATACGACGCTGCAGGGCTTAAATGTTCAAACCCAACCCCTTTTTCTACATGAATTCCTCTAAAATCAGGACCGGACCATCGCCCCGTAATCAAAGGCAAGCCTTTCAAGCCCACTCTCTACAAATCATATTGTGAGGGATCTTTCATGTGCGAGCCCAACGTCATTCTTGGGCCGTTAAATAATCGTGTCCCTACAATTGGTGCCGTCTGTGGGAAGGCTTGCGCGTTGGCACAGGTGGCGTTTGAGTCAACTCTCTAGCAAGCAGAGATTCGCGGGTTTTCCCCCATCTCCGGTGACATGCAGTTGTTGTTCCGACATAAACTTATGCCAGGGTTTACGTCCTACAGCGCCAACGGCACGGGCAGCTCTAGGGGCTTCCGACCTCAAGCCAACTCTCCCCGCCATGGTCAAGGGGCTGACCTGCGAAAAAAGCGAATAAGTACAAAAAAGTACTCAAAAATTTTTTGGACAGAACCAAGGCCTTGCATGGTCCTCGGACTCAAGCCTATGGGGAAACCAAGTACACGAAAGAAAAAACGCAAGTTTTGGACAGAACCAAGGCCTTGCATGGTCCTCAGACTCAAGCCTATGGGGAAACCAAGTACACAAAAGAGAAAAAAAACACAAGTTTTGGACAGAACCAAGGCCTTGCATGGTCCTCGGACTCAAGCCTATGGGGAAACCAAGTACACAAAAAAAAAAAAAAAAAAAAAAAAAAAAACCAAGTTTTGGACAGAACCAAGGTCTTGCACGGTCCTCGGACTCAAGTCTATGGGGAAACCAAGTACACAAAAGAAAAAACGCAAGTTTTGGACAGAACCAAGGCCTTGCATGGTCCTCGGACTCAAGCCTATGGGGAAACCAAGTACAAAAAAAAAAAAAAAAAAAAATTTTGGACAGAACCAAGGCCTTGCATGGTCCTCGGACTCAAGCCTATGGAGAAACCAAGTACACAAAAAAAAAAGTTTTGGACAAAACCAAGGCCTTGCATGGTCCTCGGACTCAAGCCTATGGGGAAACCAAGTACACAAAAAAAAAAAAAAAAAAAAAAGTTTTGGACAGAACCAAGGCCTTGCATGGTCCTCGGACTTAAGCCTATGGGGAAACCAAGTACACCAAAAAAAAAAAAAAAAAGTTTTGGACAGAACCAAGGCCTTGCATGGTCTTCGGACTCAAGCCTATGGGGAAACCAAGTACTCAAAAAAGTTTTGGACAGAACCAAGGCCTTGCATGGTCCTCGGACTCAAGCCTATGGGGAAACCAAGTACACGAAAGAAAAAACGCAAGTTTTGGACAGAACCAAGGCCTTGCATGGTCCTCGGACTCAAGCCTATGGGGAAACCAAGTACACAAAAGAAGAAACGCAAGTTTTGGACAGAACCAAGGCCTTGCATGGTCCTCGGACTCAAGCCTATGGGGAAACCAAGTACACAAAAGAAAAAAAACCCAAGTTTTGGACAGAACCAAGGCCTTGCATGGTCCTCGAACTCAAGCCTATGGGGAAACTAGCTACGTGGATGGGGAAAGTCCTCAGCTCAAATACTGTAAAAGGTTAAGGCCAGTAAGAGTGATAAGAAGATGGCGAAACGCCCCACTGTTCAGTAGCCTAAGGAGGCTGTTCATTTTGCGGGTGATATGTCTTCGGATGGTTACTTCCTACACCGCATCGAGCACTCAGTTCTCATTTCGGCTAGTTTTGGGGTAAGTATCGTTCTTCACAGGTCGGCATTGTTGTGCCAAACAACTCTATTAAAGTTATGGTTACACCTATTTCTTAGCAAGTATTTTGGCTTTAGTTGTCATTGATTCAAATGCTATATTTTTGTGCCGAACAACACTTACAAATTCGTAAAAACGCCTTTCTCTTTGATAAGGGGTTAAGGACCCAAGTATTGTACTCTAAGGTCGGCAGTATTGTGCTCGGCCGATTCAGTAAGCTCATCATAATATCCTTTCTGTTCTTGCCTCAGGGGAGTTTCAGCCCTAAGAATCATTTGTTCGATTCAGTATTATTGAGCAGGATTATTTTTATAAACAGAGAGCAAGATCTTTTTATTAGCTGGAACTTTAGTCCTAGACGTCGGTCACGGTTTAAAAATAAAAAGAATTTACAAGACTGTATGTCTATGCATTGCGTTATCATTTTGGAAACATAGAGATATAACATGTAAAATAAAATGGTAACAATTTTTATTAATATAAAGATATATTACAACGTACAAAAAGGGGCTTAAACAAGCCTATACAAAAGGTAAATTGTCGAAGCAACGATAACATCAGCAATACAGATAAGTAAACAGTCAGGTGTCTTTTAAACTCGTCTTCAAAGTCTCTCCAATCTCTGCCTCAGTATCGCCCATATTAAGAGAAGAACCTTCTTTAGAAAAAGATGAAGGAGAAGGAAGAAGAAGATGGAGGAGATGAATGAGGAAGATGGAGGAGATGAATGAAAAGAAGGAGGAGAAGAAGAGAGAAGAGATGAAAAGGAAGAAAAATGAGTAAAAGAGGGAGAAGGAAAAGCACCAGGATGGATCTGGTGGTGGAAAGAAGAAGAAAGAGAGGCAAAAGGAGGCGCCAGTGAACGAAGAGAGGAAGAAGCAGGATCACTTAGTCCCTGCCCCAATCCTGACTCCTAACACACTGGTGCCATGTTAGATATGCTCATAAGAGAGCGGGTGATACTGATAATGGGTGTCTACAACTCAGTCACGCCGAAAGTGGGACGTGACGAGTCCCTGCTTAGGATTTTGGCTGAAAGGAAGGTGAGACAAATCTTGAATCTCCGCCATCCTTGCCCTGACCGAGCCATTTCGAGCTTTATTATAACATGCTGTTTTTGGGAAGGGAATGGCTTCTTCATTACTTATTACTATGGTGAACGTATTATCGGATGAGGTATAACCAGAGGGAAAAAGTGAACTCTGGGAGGAATCTAAGGGATTCAGGTATGAGAGAACCAGCTCTTGTCTTTTCTCTTTATATGAGGGACAAAGAGGAGGGTACTTAATGTGTTCAGATCTCCAAGGAAATCCACCAACCAGAATATGCCCGTTCCGCTCCCCCACGCCATCAATAACCATTAAATCTGAGAGGTCTCGTGAAGGGAAGATATTAAAGACACGCTTCGGATAACCAAACGGCATAAGCGCATCGTGAACAAATTAAGAGGAACATCTCGTAGACCGGTACACTTCCTGGGCAGGTGAAGAGTCGCCAGCGTCAGTCAAAGGCTGAATTAAATGAGCCATAATAAAGGCTCGGTATTACCAAAACCCCCCTCTCCAACTAGGAGGTCGGACAGCAGGGTTTTGAGGGGCTATTGTGGGGCCCAATAATTTATGGGCCAGGCCCACTTGCTCATGGGGAGTCCAAAGGCCCAAGCCGAAGAAGGTTATGGCCCAAGCTCAAAAATATAAGGCACAAAATGGCCCGGAGATGCAGCCAAGGACAGTTTAGTCCTCGGCAGACCCAAAGCTCCATTGAGAAGAGGGGTAAAAAAAGGTATAGGAACAAATTTGAAAGAAGATCTAAAATATCTCGGGAAAGCTGCCCTTACTACCCTTCCCAGATAAGACTCTGCACCCAACAGAGCCGGATTCTTCGGCTTTATCAACCACCCCCAATGATTCTGGGATTAGACTGACGGGACAAATATCAGTTTTGGAAAGGTTGACCCTACACGTGGACGAAGGACAGCGAATGTGGGATAGTATAAAAGAAAAGGTAAAGTAATAAAGAGAGGGGGGGGGGGGGAGAGGGGCCAAAAAGGAGAGTCTCCCATCCCACCTCCAGGAGAAAGACTCCATGGGTGAAAACACCTTAACGATGTATGCACACCACAGAAAAAACCCACCGCCGGGTAATCAGGGGAAGACCTTAATGCTCCTCGGACCAAGTCCGAGGAGTCCAACCCCTCAGGATACGACGCTGCAAGGCTTAAATGTTCAAACCCAACCCCTTTTTCTACATGAATTCCTCTAAAATCAGGATCGGACCATCGCCCCGTGATCAAAGGCAAGCCTTTCAAGCCCACTCTCTACAAATCATATTGTGAGGGATCTTTCATGTGCGAGCCCAACGTCATTCTTGGGCCGTTAAATAATCGTGTCCCTACACAATTTATACTGAAAATTCCACTAATAAGTATAATCAAAACAAGAGGGCAACAAAAAAAAAAAAATAAATAAATCAATAACCAAAAAATATCAAATAAATTTACATGTTCACATGCATATAATGAATCTCCAAGAGGACACTTAAAAGTTTTTTGTTTGCCACTTTTAAAAATTTTGAGGCAATTCTCGAAGTTTTGAGGCATAACATGACCTTTTAGAGGTTTGAGGAGCTATTTTTGTAATTCAATGGTGTAGAGAATGTTTTTGTCATGTATTTTGGTTAATTTAGATATTTTTGTAAGTTTTTTTTTTTTTTTTTTTTGGAGGGGGATAGATATTTATAAGTTATTTTGGTCATTTTGCAAGTTTGAGATATTTAGGACATCTTAGAGGATTTGATGGTATTTTGGTCATTTAGAAGCTTTTAGGGGTTTTTCATTAATCATTTTAGAAATTTGTTGAGTATTTTGGTCATCTTTGGGATTTTGATGTATATTTTGTAATTTTAGAAGTGTAGGGTATTTTGGTAATTTTGAATGTTTTAAAGATATTTCAGAGGTTTTAAAGGTATTTTTGTTATTTTTGAGATTTTGGATATTTTTGTAATTTTGGAGGGTTTTGTTTTCTTAAGTCTAAAAGCGTATATAAAAAAAAAGTCTAAAAGTATTTTAAACTCTTTTAGATGTGAAAATTTTTTTTGATGGGTAACTAAAAGTAAAATTATCATCCATAAGAGTCGTCCAAGAGATAAAAATCATCGTTTAGAGAGAGAAGAACGAAGAAGTACCAAGAAGAAACGAGTTCGTCTAAGGAGAAGACAGGTCATCTAAATACAAGAGCTCATAGACGACAGATGAAGACTTAGTAAATTCTAAGGTATTTTCTAAGAACAGAGACAGTTACACCACGATCAACTATTCCAAGATGTGGGGCGAATTCTCCAAAATTCGCTCCACTCTCCCCACTAAATCCAAACATCTCCCACGATGATAGTGGCACCTAACAAGTAGACCTACTTTAAGCTCTCTATAAAAGGGACCAAACCTCACCAAGCAAAAGTATACACAACTATTCATTCAACTTCTCATACTTCGAGTCTTTAAGAAATATACTAACTTAATCGGTAGAGGGTATTTGGACGGTACCACATCGGTCAACTTTGATAGTTTTTCTTTCTTTTTTAGGTTGTTGATCCACCATCATTTGGAGCATCCGGCTTATTGATATCGTACCTCATCAATTTTAGTCTCAACGATAATGTTTTCCCTAATAAATGGAACATAATTTCATTTTGAACAAGTTTTACAGCCCTAAACACTCAAAAATGAGGAATTCATTTTTTTGGAAAATGTTTATCATTGAAGCAAATGAGCTTGGACTTGTGTTCGGTTGACATGGATAAAATATTTAGTAAACAACTAAAGAGCAATGGAAGACCTATTATTAAAGGATGACAACCAAACAACCAAAGGATGACAACCATCTTTGTCGATCTACGATATAGCCACCATCATGTAATCAACTTCTTGCTAATCCAAGGCAATGGTTGTAGCTATCAAATGGCAAGATTGAGAGGTGGGTTTTGGTTGTCGGTGGTAGTTAGAAAAAAGAAGGTAGTGGAGTTCAAAGGTGGTGGCCAACATTGAGAGAGTAAAAAAAAATATATAATTTAGTGTATTGATGAATAGAGGTATTGAGTTACTGTTCATTTATTAATTCTGAATGCTAAACTATAGAGCTTGATGTGTGTCACAGGACTAATTTTTCTTTTAAATTTTCTGTTTGTGATGGCACTAAGCCCCTGACTTAGTCTCAGCCAACACTCCACACACACACACACACACTGTAGGAACACTCAGAACAGATTTATCAAGGGAATTCACACACACACACACACAGTATTTACAGGGCACCAACACCAACCTTTATTACTTAATAACAAGTACAAAGAAAGCCTGGAGAATACACACAAAATTCTCTAAGCAAAATTACACACACTTTGCTGTTGACAACCCCAACAACCTAGGATAAATATATAGAATTAACTGTCACATCAGTTATCGCCAAGTAACTGCCCCTTGTCCAAGACTTGCTGCCACATGTGGTCTGACTTAGGACACCTTCAACTGATGCTGTCTTGGCCTGCATTCCACGTTTCCAACCCCTTCACAGCAGGTCTGAACATCCAAAAAGTCAGGAACTGCTTGGTAACTGCCGATAACTACTGCTGCACACTTTGCACATGCCAACCTATTACTCAGCACATCATCATAGGGCTTCTACCCATGCTCCACCAGCCCACAGACAATAGTTCCATCACATTTTAGAAGCCTTGGCCTCCTGCCCAAGCCCTTCTCATCAGCATCACAGCCCACACAACATGTCCATATGCAGCACACCAAGTAACTGCCATCAGCCCACTCATACAAGTCCATGCTTTATGCCAGTACCAACCAATCCAATGCCTTACACAACAGATTATTATCATAGCAACCCAGCACTGCCTTGCACCCAAGCCACCAAGCCCACATACATACAAAGCAACCACTATCCAAGCCACCACGTCATGCACTATCACATAGGGTCAGCACCACCTACTGCTACCCATCATCAAAATCTATCTCTGCCCACCATGGCCCTCCTCTACCATGGCCTTGGGGCATTATGTGGAGCAAGGTGCCTCCACATGTTGCCTCTCATCATGCTCATCAATCTGAATCTAGCAGGGAGACCGGGCTTGTCCCCCTCAAAGAGCAATTAGGAGCTTTACTAGATAGGCATGAGGAGCCATTAGTATCTTGAGAAAACATTGAGCCATGTGACTAGCTTGATGTTGTCCAAGCACCCCAATTCCTCATGCCATCATCAGCAACTTGTAAAGCTCCTAACAAACCACCCCTACCAAAAGAAGCTGACGTCCTCATCGGTAGGGTATCCTCGAATGCCTTCACCTCTTTCTCAAACTGCCACAATGTAGATGCTTTCTCCCAACTCGCCTCTAATTCAGCCACCCCCTTCCACTTCACTAAGTAGTAAGTTATCATATTTCCTCCCTTTCGATAACCTATCACCTTCTTATCAAGGATTTTGTCCACTTCTCTATCAAACTGAACCATGATAGTAGGCGGGGCACGCCTTGCTTCATTCCTTGCAGGTTCTTCTGCATCCTCATGATAGGGCTTCAAGAAGCTAACATGAATTGTTGGGTGAATCTGCAACCTTTCTGGTAGCTTCAATTTGTAAGCCACAACACCAACTCTTTTTACTATCTCGAATTGACCATCATACTTAGGAATTAAACCTCTGTGAATTACCTCACTTTTGAACTTTCTCCAAATCTGCGGTGTTAGTTTCAACAGCACCTTGTCCCCAATCTGGAACTTAAGAGGCCTTCTTCCTTTATCAGCATACTTCTTCATTCTTCTTTGTGCTTTCAACAAGTTGTCTTATGCCTCCTGCATCAGTTCTTACTTGTTGATGGGAAACCTGAATATTGCAGGACATCTGCCCCCTGAACGCTGTTTGGCAATCTCATGAGGTGTGAGAGGCTGCTGCCCCATTGCCAACTCGAAGGGACTCATCCCAATTGATGAAGACTTATGCAGATTGTAAGCAAACTACGTAGAATCCAATAAGTCTATTCAATTCTTCTGGTTGGCAGACACATAATGCCTTAAATAATCATCCAACACAGCATTAATTCTTTCTGTTTGCCCATCTATTTGTGGGTGATTAGCAGTAGAAAACTTCAACTCTAAACCCATCAAACCAAGCAGAACAGTCCAAAATCAACTAGTAAATCTAGAGTCTCGATCACTTATAATATCTTCTGATAACCCAAAGTATTTCACCACATTCTTGTAGAACAAATCAGCAGCTACCTTTGCTGTACATGAACTCGGTGCAGCCATAAAAACAACATACTTTGAGAATCGATCAACCACCACAAATATTGAACCCATCCCCTTAACTTTTGGCAAACCAGTAATAAAATCCATTGAAATCGAAACTCATGGACTTTTTGGTATGGGAAGAGGTTGTAGCAAACCTGCTTCCTTCTGAGTTAAACCCTTGTCTTGTTGGCAAACTAGACAAGTCTTCACATATAAATCAATATCCAATTCCATTTTAGGCCAATAATAAGAACGGGACAGTAAGGCATACATCCTATCCTTACCCGGATGTCTTGCCCATTATGGATCATGAGTTTCCTTCAGCAACTCCCTACGGATCTTTCCATTTGGTACAAACAGCTTGCCACCCTTGGCATACAGTAACCCATCCTCTAGCCAATAACGCCTCACAAGGCCTGCAGTCACATCCTGCACCAGCTTCTGATAGGTAGCATCAAGCTTAGCACTCTCCTTGATCCTATCCACAAACTCTGATTCCACTCTAGTCAAGGCAACCATATACTCTTGCACTTGTTTGCGACTAAGTGCATTTGCTACTTCATTGTGCTTGCCTGGTTTGTGCTCCTACACAAAATCATATTCTTGCAGCAACTCTTGCCACCTAGCTTGCTTGGGTGACAACTTCTTTTGTGTGTTAAAGAAGGTATTAGCCACATTGTTTGTCTTCACCACGAACTTTGGCCCTAGCAGATACACATGTCACGCCAACAAACAATGTACCACTGCAATCATCTCTTTTTCATAAGTTGAACACTTCTGCTCTGCTTCATTTAACTTCCTGCTCTCATAGGCAACAAGATGTTTCTCTTGCACTAGAACACCACTAATTGCTTTGTCAGAAGCATCAGTATGGACTTCAAAGGGTAACCCAAAATCTGGCAAACGCAGCACAGACTCACTCGATACAGCAACCTTCAACTTGTGAAAAGCTTCTTGACATGCATTTATCCACACCCATTTCTTGTCTTTCTTCAGCAAATCTGTGAGAGGAACAACCTTCTTGGAATATCCTTGGATAAACTTCTTGTAATAGTTCGCCAATCCAAGGAAGGATCTCAGTTTCGTCACTTTACTTGGTAGAGGTCAATCAAAGATAGCCTGCACCTTCCCCTCATCCATCATCACCATACCCTTGCTGACTCTATGCCCCAGAAACAAAATCTCTTACTGGGCAAACTCACACTTCTCTTTCTTAACAAACAATTGATGTTCCCTCAATTTGGACAGCACCTTCCTAAGGTGTTCCAAGTGATCCTCCAAGGATTCACTATATATTACTATATCATCCAAGTAAACCACAACAAAGCGATCCACATACTCATAAAAGACATTATTTATCAAATTACCGAATGTAGCAGAGGCATTCGTTAAACCAAAAGGCATAACTAAAAACTCATAAGAACCATACTGGGTCACACAAGTAGTCTTAGGCTCATCCCCTTCAGCAATCCTCACTTGCCAATATCTTGATCTCAAGTCCAGCTTTGTGAAGTAAATGGCTTTGCTCAATCTGTTAAAGAGGTCTTGAATCAAAGGGACTAGATATTTGTTCTTCACAGTCACTTTGTTCAAGGCTCTATAATCCACACACATCCACAATGAGCCATCATGCTTCTTCTAGAATAGAACAGGAGCACTATAAGGAGCCTTGGAGGGCTGAATGTAGCCTGCATCAAGCAGTTCTGTCAACTGCTTCCTCATCTCAGCCAACTCCATTGGGGACATTCTGTATGGGGCCTTCGGAGGAGGCTTTGATTCAGGAACCAACTCGATTCGATGATCAACAGCACGCCTTGGTGGAAGGGTCTTAGGTAGTTCTGGAGGCATCATATCAGCAAACTCCCCCAGCAGTCCAGCCACAGCATCTAGAATTTCAACATACTTGTCCTGCTTCATCTCGACCAATGCAGCCAAGTAAGTCATATCGCCCTTCTTCAGCCCATGCTCAACCTGTATGGCTGAAACCATTGGTTCTTTCCCCTTGCTAGTCTTACTATTTTCTGCCCCACGCCTAACAGGAACATAGCATGGCTGCTTCTCATCAAAGATTAACAATACTCCAATGCAAGGCAGTAAGTCAGCCTTTGCAACCACTAGAAATTCATCACCCAGAATTACATCAAAATCATCTAACTCCATGACTAGGAAATTCACCTTTCTTGTCCACTCGCCAACCTTAAACTTCACTCCATAAGCAATTCCCAACACAGGTTTTGCCTTTGAGTTTACTGCCTTGATCTTACTTGGACACTTGCTCACTTTCAGACCAAATCGTTGGACCATCCGATCAGCAACAAAATTATGGGTAGCACCAGAATCAAGCATACCCTCAGCCCCATTCTCCTTCATCTCGACTTGAACATAAGATAAACCCCTAGAAGTACCTCCTGCACGTAGTGCATTCAGCAATTGCAAAGGGTTCACTCTACTGGGAACTTCTTCATCGGACTGCCCACCACCATCTTTAGCAACCATGGCATTAAGCTTCTCACGCTTTGGACAGTCTCTTGCACGATGAGGGCCATTGCAAATGAAGCAGCCAACATTAAGCTTGGGCTGTTTTTTGCTTGGTTGAGAGGTAGAACTCTCTCCCTTGCTTTTGTTATCCCACGTTTTCTTCTGCTTATCCTTTTTCTTGCCATCCTTCTTCTGCTTGTCTTTACCTTTATCCTTGGACTTACGTTTTTCCTCATCCCCACTGGGCTTATTGAACTTGTAGTCCACTAAGGCATCTGTAGCAGACATAGCAGTAAGCAAATCACGCACTACTTGCTTCTTTAACTCCATTTGTGCCCAAGGCTGCAAGCCAGACATGAAATTGAACAGTTTGTCCTCCTCCGACATGTTCTTAATATCCAGCATCAAAGAACTTAACGTCTTGACATATTCTCTCACTGTACTAGTCTGCTTTAATTTCTTCAAGGCGTCTCTTGCAACCCAGGCAGTGTTGGTAGGCAAGAACTGGTCCTTCAATTCCTTCTTTAAGACTTCCCACGAGTCAATTTTCCCTCTACCAGCATCTGCATTATCTTCCACATGGGTTCTCCACCATAACTTGGCATCCCCTGAAAGATACATGCTAGTAATCGTCACCATCTCTTGACTAGGCACCTTAGCAGCCTTAAGATATTGCTCCATATCCCACAGGAAATTCTCCAAATCCTTGGCATTCCTGACACCATTAAAGGGCTTCGGTTCAGGCACCTTTACTTTGGTAGCCACTTCCCCCTCCCTAGGCAGGCCACTCATTGCTCTCTTCAACAGAGCAATTTCCGCTTCAAGTTGGCGTTGGGTCTCCATTGCCGCCTAGTTTTGGATGTCCAGTGCAGTAGCCAACTCTTTAACACGAGTCAACACCATATCCCTCTGTTCTAAAAGATTCCTCACCACAGTAGTTTCTGCAGAGACAGCATCCAATCTGTCACACACAGAAAGTTGTTCCCCTTCTCTAGGAACTTCGAGTATGTTCTCCAAGACAGTCACCCTCGCCTTGGTGTTCGAAGACATTGCAACCGTGCTCTGATACCAATTGTCACAGGACTAATTTTTCTTTTAAATTTTCTGCATGTGATGGCACTAAGTCCCTGATTTAGTCTCAGCCAACACTCCACACACACATACTGCAGGAACACTCAGAACAGATTTATCAAGGGAATTCACACACACATACACACACAACACACACAGTATTTACAGGGCACCAATACCAATCTTTATTACTTAATATCAAGTACAAAGGAAGCCTGGAGAATACACACAAAATTCTCTAAGCAAAATTACACACTCTGTTGTTGACAGCCCCAACAACCTAGGATAAATATATAGAATTAACTGTCACAGCAGTTACTACCAAGTAACTGCCCCTTGTCCAAGACTTGGTGCCACATGTGGTCTGAATTAGGACGCCTTCAACTGATACTGTCTTGGCCTGCTTTCCATGTTTCCAACCCCTACACAGTAGGTCTGAACATCCATAAAACTAGGAACTGCTTGGTAATTGTCGATAACCGCTACTGCACACTCTGCACATGCCAGCCCATTACTCAGCACATCATTATGGGGCTTCTACCCATGCTTCAGCAGCCCACACACAATAGTTCCATCACATTTTAGAAGTCTTGGCCCCCTGTCCAAGCCCTTCTCATTAGCATCACAACCCACACAACATGTCCATATGCAGCACACCAAGTAACTACCATCAGCCCACTCATACAAGTCCATGCCTTATGTTAGCACCAACCAGCCCAATGCCTTGCACAACATATCATCATCACAGCAGCCCAGCATTGCCTTGCACCCAAGTCACAAAACCCACATACAAAGCAACCACTATCCAAGCCACCATGCCATGCACTATCACATAGGGTCAGTACTACCTGCCGCTGCCCATCATCAAAATCCGTCTCTGTCCCACCATGGCCCTCCTCTGCCATGGCCTTAGGGCATCATGTGGAGTAAGGTGCCTCCACATGTTGCCCCTCATCATGCTCATCAATCTGAATCCAGTAGGGAGATCGGGCTTGTCCCTTTCAAAGAGTAATTAAGAACTTTACTAGATAGACATGAAGAGCCATTGGTGTCTTAAGAAAACATTGAGTCATGTGACTGGCCTAATGTTGTCCAAGCACCCCAATTCCTCATGCCATCATCAGCAACATGTAAAGCTCTTAACAATGTGTAATATTTTTAGAAGTGTTTAATTGTTACTCCTACCGTCTCACTTTTTTTGTCATCTATTTCATTTTGAGATGTCCCAAAATATTGTCCTGTTTCTAAAAATAAAAGTCATTAATTTACTAATGCTCCTATTATACTCCTATTAATTTACTAATTCAATTTTTTGATAAATTTTTTTAAGGGTAGTTTTGGAAACTTATACATTTTTAAAAAGTAGACAAGACAATAAATGATGTTCCCTTAAAAAGTTTGACTTTTCAAACAAGATAAAAAAAGTGGGATGAAGAGAGTAATATTTTTTTACCCAATTGCTAGTTTGATTAACCTAATGAGGATTGTAAGGATCTGGTTTGCAGCCCAAACCCAAGGTGTATGATCTTGGCCTAGTGAGCCCAGTACAATGAATTTGTAGAGAGTGGGTTAAAGAATTAGGCCTTAATGAGTTGGATAACGGCTAGTACTGAATTAAGTGACAATCAAACACAAATAAGAGATTCTGATATCAATGGACTTACAATTCGAGGAGGTCTCACTTTTATAAATTGATCACAATTGGGTATAAGTACAATTTAGATTGCTACAGTGTTCTCTCTTTATTTTTCCGATTTCCTCCTCATGGAGGGTCTTTTACATTATATAGCTCATTCTGGGTCATCTTGATCCTACACTTGTTGATCATTTGAGCCCTTACTTGAGTACCTGTCCTATCAGACACCCTCTTTGGCTTTCTGTGAGTTGTGGTAGCTAAGACAGCGCTGTTCAGGGGTCTTCTCAACATAAATGCGGTCAGAAAAGTAGCTGTAATGCATTCAATGCGGTGGTAGCAACTATCACTTAGATATTTTTGAGTTCCCATCTCCTTTGTATGCTTACGATGCACATCCTTATTACTAGAACTTCTTGAAAGGTCACCCTGATTAGTGAAATGTATATTTGAACCGGATTTATCATGTCTGAGGAGGAATTTCCTCCTCAGACCATCTTCAACTCATTTTTTGATTACAATACTCTAAATTTGTATCACTCATAGTTATTTATTCTTCGTTGGACAACTCATGTCCTCAGCCAAGGCCAAAGGCCCAATGGATGATTTGGGCCTTCAACCCTACAAGGATGCTCTCAATTTTGTAACTAATCACTTATAATTTTTATTTTTTATATTTATGAAAAGGGGTAATGTATTTGTATTTTCAAACACAATACAAAAATCTTCCACATTAAAGTTACATATAAATAACTACCATGCTTCCACCAATTTTAAGTCATCTTGCTATAGGGACATAAAATATTGACAGCAACAATACTGAAAAAAAAAAAAAGAAAAAAGAAAAAAAAAAAAAAGAAAGGTACTAATAAACATCAATAATTCTTAATATTTAATTTTATTGTTACTATTATTGTAGATCCAGCCAGATGCCAGATAAAAGTCAAACAGAATCAAAAGCCGGAGCCAATCTGTGATCGTATGGAAGTTGGACATTGAGACACGGATTTTGACAGCTCTGAAGTGAGACTGTTGATTGTAACAAAGATGGGCAGAGATGGCATACTGTGTAATGAGAAGATGCCTAAAACAAGGAATAACAATTCTGGTTTCACAGGGGATTTCTAGGTTCTTTTATTCCATGCCCCAGCCCAATCAATCAGCATGTGGATCGATGCGGATGGTTTTTTTTTTTTTTTTTGGGTGATCTCCACTTTCTTACCCTGAGACCATGTGAAACTTTTCAGAATCCACCCACATGGTGGTGGGTTTCATCTTTAACCTTTAGCTTTTGGAAACAACCGATTCAGAACTACAAAACACGCCTTGTCTCCCCTACAGTAATTATCATTTATCAATGGTCCCAGAACACAAATTGCAGCTCTGTTTTATTATTGATTTTTCTTTCATTTATTATTGGGCCTTGGCTAGGGCGTATGGTGTATAGTAGCAAACTAGTAGTAATATTCATTCCCAATTTGTGGTACTGTCAGCAGGGGGAAACACACAAAGTCTAGTGCCATTAATGGGAGGAATGGAAACTATCACGCTCCCATCTTAACTCAATGAGTGAAATATTGTTAAGCGTAGCCAATTTATGACCCGCATCAATATTACTCCATTATAATGTCACACAGAGGAGCCTGCGTCAATTACTACATATTTACAAGTATAATGCAGAATTGTTATTCAAGTTTCCCAGGAAAACAAAAAATAAAAGATGTTCAATAATTTGCACGAATGGTATATGATTAAATACAAACCCATTTTGGGGGTAAAAATACTGTAGTTCTTAGTGCTTCATTGAAAAATGCCCTTTATTAATTGTGTAGCTAAATGCAATCGTGTCACCATGGAGACCATTAAATTTGGGAAATGGACCCAGGGGGCCAGGCCTTTAAATAAGTACAACAATGCTTGATTAATTGCAATTTTTCATAACGTAAAGTAAGGCATTGTAGAAGTAGAAAGAGAAATGCAAAGAAAGAAATCCCCACTCCGCAAATATTACCCAAGGAAGGAAGGTAGGAAGAGACTGAAGATTGACCAGGTCACCCATGACCCAAAAAAGAATAAAAAGAAGAATATAGTAATATATAATTTAGGGTAAATAATCCCATCCACTAAACAGGACATCTCATCTATAATTAGGCTAAGTAATCCCATCTAATAATCACAACCTCCCATCACTCATAAAACCCATTTAAGCAAAAAAACAAACTCACCTCACCTCTCTTCCCTCAACTACCTTAACCAACCCAAAAGCCCCAAACTCTCCTCCCCCAACAAAACAATCTCAATACTTCATTCATATATATTAAAAAATCCAAAAACAAAACCGCTTTTCAGCTTCCCAAACCCCCCCAGCCCCCCCAAAAATAAAAAAAAAAACAAAAAAACACATAAATAAAAAAAAGTCTCTCATCTGTTTTCAGCATTTTCAGGAATCCGAATTCCTCAGATTTCAAAATCACTACCCACAAAACAAATGTGGCGGTCGTGGGGCAAATCAACGGTTAAGATTCACGACACGTCATCATCTCCATCCACCCACTTCGCTTGCTCTTCCTTCAAAGACCTACCTGACCTCTGCTTAGACGACGACGACGAGGAGTCCGACTCCCCTTCCTCTTCCTCTCAATTATCCACCCCAAAAAAACCTTTACCTTCCATTTTCCACCGAGTCCGACTCGCCAGCTCGCTCCTCCGCTCCTGGTCAACTCGCCCACCCGAGTCCGTTTTCAATGGCCAATCTGGGCCGTCGATTTCATTCCCTGGCGCAGAGAAACGAATCGTATTGTACTTCACCAGCCTCCGCGTGGTCCGGCGCACGTTCGAGGACTGCAAAGCCGTCCGATCTATTCTCCGAGGGTTTCGCGTCTCGATCGACGAACGAGATCTATCCATGGATTCCGGGTTCCTAAGCGAGTTACAGCAGATCCTCGGTCGAAGAAAGTTGACGTTACCGAGGGTTTTCATCGGCGGTAGGTACGTCGGAGGCGCGGACGAGATTCGCCAACTTCACGAAACCGGCGAGCTCAAGAAAATCGTACAAGGCTTGCCTGCAGTGGAACCTGGCGTCTGTGACACGTGTGGCGGTTATTGTTTTATTCTCTGTGACGAGTGCCACGGTAGCCATAAGCTGTACAACGACAAAACTGGCTTCATGTGTTGTATCGCGTGCAACGAGAACGGTCTCATCAGGTGCCCTTCTTGTTCTTGCGCTCCTCTCTGATCCCTCTGATTGCTTTAGACTCTATTAATTTTTTTTAATCTTTTTTTTTAAATTAGCAAAATTGTATTTCTTTTTTTTTTTTTTTCTTTTTTTGGTTGGGATATTTCAGTTTTGTAGTTTTTTGTGTTTTTTATTTTTAAAAGTTTTAGTTGGGTGTGGAAGCATGTGTTTGGTTGGAAAACATAGAATGAGCCAGCCACACAACATATGCCCATTGATATGATGTTCAAAGATTATTTGAGCTAACTCTGATTAGTTATTTTTATTTTATTTTTTTAATGAATTAAGGTAGTGTGGTGACATGAAAAAGAGAAAGACTGTTTGTATATATATTTAGCAAATTTGTACAAAATTTATTTTTATTATTTTTTTGGTATTAAATTTTATGTTATTAAAAAGAAAGAAATCTTTTACTAGTATTTTGACAATTGGGTTGAATGATGTGCCATGGTTTATTAAATAAAAGTTTCATCGAACTCAGATCAGAATCATTTGTGATAGTCATCAATTTCATCTGAGAATTATAAAATTCCAGCGCCGCCTTACGTGTAATATTACGGAGGCTTTGAATACTGGCCTATTGGGCACATGGGCGTGTTAAAAGTCCTGCTGATTTCTGGTTTGGCAGAGAGTATGACAATGCAGAAGGTGAACGTGGAATTGATTGAGTGAACCCCTTCGTCTTTGCCACTTTCTTTTTGTCTGAATTCTGACTTGACCTCAGAGATTGGTGGAGATAAGGGTGGGTTTTCTTTAACCGAAATTATGAAATACGTTTTTAATTTTTGGCATGGGAACTATAGAAATGTTTGTTCTTTTGATAATGCATAATGTTAGCATATTGAAAACTTTTCATAAAAAAGTTGCATGTTAATACACAGTGTTCCTTTTTTTAGTTGCTAAATTAATACATATGGTTCTTGTTTATTTGTTCTTTTCCCCTACTTTTATATACCATAGAATTAATTTTAAATTTATTTTTAAATATTGAATAATAGCGCGTACAATTTACTAAATCTAGTCCGAGTTTGCCAGGCAAAGTATTCTCATCCGGAAATGCGAAAAAAAATGCATTTTACATTTCTAAAAATTACTTTATTTCTTTTACATTTCTATTTTAACAATAACTTTAACGTTAAGATAGTTAGTAAGACGTGCAATTGATAAATGAGGAAGATAATTTTTTTTTTTTTAAATTGTTTGGAGAAGACAAAGAATTAAAGAGGAAGAGTTAAATTACAAATTATACTTTCTAATTTTGTTCAAGATATAATTTAATCTTCTAATTTTACTCTGCATCTGTAGTCCTTTAGCTTAATTTTTGTTAGGTAGGTTTTGTTTACCATCCAAAAATGATATAGTTTACTTTTTTTTCCCTAACGAATTTCTTAAACTAAATTAATCCAAAAATTAATTTAAATTATTTTTTATTTATTTATGATTGGGAAGAACACAAGGAAAAAAAAAACCAAAAAAAAAAAAAAAAAAAAAGCCTAGTATCGTAGTCAACAACAAATTTCTATGCATAGATCAAATATTCAACCGAAAATTTCTATCCAATTTGTACACAAATTCAACCAAATATACATATCTTAAGACCCATTAGCAAAATCAAACCAAATCTGGATAAACTCAATTTTTTACAATTAGTTGGTCAAAAACTAACACGAACCACCAACCCAAAAATCAAACCCCAAAATTAAGCACCACCAATAACTAGTAATTTTTTGGCCATATCCTTTCATCTTCACTACCTTAAGCCCAAAAAAGGAAAACCACAAATATTTTTCGTACTGTCAATTGAATAACCCGAGTAACACATGTATGATGATAAAGAAAGCTGAAGATCAGATGTAGAAGAAATATGCATTACACTAATTGATATCACCCAAATCATTTTGTAAGAAAATATCATATTTAAGAAAGATGCTTCTAAGGTTGTAGGTACATTGTGCACTAACATGGAATAAATTATGATGAGCTTGTGAGTGGCTGACAAGTGACAACGATGGTGGGAGTGAGAACCTTGACGTTGTCCACAACCAGGAATAAACCAAGATTAATCGTGCAGACTGCAGAGTGGCTAGAGGTAACATTGATAGAAAAATCTTGGATTTGATGATTATAGATATTATTTCGTGGAGATCATAGAGGTTTTGCAACACACCATATTATAGGACACAAAACATAACTAATAGATGAGGTATGTCTATAAATACCATGTTAGAAAAAGGTGAGACATATATAGTTATTGTATAAGGATAATGTACATCAGAAATTATGAAAAAGAAAAAGAACGTAGGAATTTAACAACATAGTTCGGCCTTGAATGCCTACATCGATAATGAAAAGTCCTTAATAACTAACTTTTTACTATTAAGTTAAATGTATTACAATAAATCTATTAAAAAGTATTTTTAGTAGTTAAATTTTAAACTAACAATAAACAAACTAGAGTTACAATACTTAAATTAATATGAGGATATGATTACTTTTACTGCAATTCAAGTAAGATGAAGATTACTTTGTTCACATTAATTTCAAGAAGGATAGATACAATTAATTTGGACTAGAGTTATATAACAACCTTAGGTGTTGCCTAGGATTAAGCCTTGATATCTTTAATAGTGACAATGAATGCAATTGATGTCACATCAACAACATTATAAATAATTTTGAATAAATAACACCATTCTCTCATGAGCTTTCATGAAACCATTTTTACTAAAAATATTCTTATTAAGGGTGAGGGGAGTGCCATTTTGTCCATAATTTGGATAAGAATTTTTTTAAATAAAATATTTTGTTGGTAAAATATCAGTTTGAGATGGCGTGGGCTCAATATTGCATTTATACAAATCTTAAAGGGGAGTGTCATCTCACAAAATATTTGGGAGAGAGTAATTTTGTAAAAGCTTAAGGGAGCATGGTGTTATTTACCTCATAATTTTTTAATTATTAATTTTGTTTGTACATAAAAAATATTATATTAATTAATTTGTAAAGCTTATGTATTAAAATTTATACGGTCTAACATCACTTTTGGGTTTGAAATCATCTATATCTCTTATTGAAAATATGACTAACTTGTTGAATTTATTGAAATCAACTATATGGTGTTATTTACCTCATATAGTTGTCTTGCATTGGTCATTAAATTTAATTAGATGGTTGAATTTAAATTAAAAATATAGTATTTAAATAATTATACCTAAATTTTGATCTAGATAAAAAAAAGTTTCCATATAGTAACCAATTTTTTACAAGTATTAATTAAAAGTCTGATCAATGAAAAGAGAGTGCTTTTCTGATAATGAGAGAACATATCATGTATGTAAATACAAATTCTAAAAGATTCATGCAGATGATGGATAATCCTCTCCTCTCTCTGATCATAATCCCTCCTCCCATCTCTCTCTCTAATTGGATAGTGCAATTACTCTGATAATTACAAAGCTAACACAGCCATGAAAGTGATTGAAATTGTGAATCAGCATTGTAACCATAATGAAACTCTATTCTATATTGTCACACCTCAAGAAGTAGAGATCTCTATCAAGGCTAGCAAACTAGAAAAAGTAATAGTTATGCATAAAGCAGAACAAATCCTGAAAGATAGCCTTTTCTCTCCCTGTTGATCATTTGGCAAGTACGTTGTAACAATAAAGGACAATAACAGGAGGCCAGAGTTCAATGAACAAGTTTGTTAATGCGTCTATTATTCAACTACTACTTTATTGTTTGGCTACATGTCAAACACCTTCTCAAAATTGGGATTAATGCAGTCATGTGCAAAAAGACAATTATATTTTGTGTTTTGGTGATAAAGGAAGAACTGAAGAAGATGAGGACCAAAAATTGAAGACAACAATTAAATATGTAGTCACTTAGAAGCAGCAAAATCTGGCTAGCTATAAAGCACCATCCACCACGAATTGTAGTAGAGAAAAAGTAGAAATAATTGATAAGCATTATTATTGTGCTGCTAAAAAACCATATTGGCAACCACCAATTACAAAAGTGGGGCTCCATTGGTGGAGCTAAATCCAAAATTTTCGGCTTTTTAGCTGCAATGCACAGCCAAAAATGGCTAATATATATATATATATATATATATATATATATATTTATTATGTTGTGTTCACACTATTAAGAATATTTTAATAGTTTTTTAATTTTCTTTTTTCTTTCTCCTCCTTTCCCATTTCTGCCGTTGCTCCTCTCTTCTCACTCTCCACAACCATTTGCTCTTCGTCTCTTCCATCATACCTCGTCGATATTACCGATCTCGCCTGCCTAGCCGCTGTTCTCGCATGCCCAGCTGCCAATCTATAGTATATATAATTTTATTGTAGTAAATATATTATTTTATTATGTAGTTTATATTATTTTATTATGTTGAAAGCTAAAATAAGACCATTGATGTTGAGTGTTTTGTAAAATGAAGATGTAAAATAGATAAAGTAGCTTTTTATGGAGCCAAATTGCTAAATTAAAGGCTCCAGCAATGTGGATGCTCTGAAAATTTAGATGGTGAAGTAGTTTGGAGTTTTCTTACCAATGTTGTCGATATTTTATTTAATATCTTGTAGTCTTAACCTGCATAAATAAAAATAATAACAACAATATATCATTAAATCACATAATAAGTTAGATTAAACAATACAATACAACTAAAAAGAACAACACAATAAAAAATTATGATGAAATTATATTTTTCATAAGTTAATTTTGATTATAAATTTATTTAGTAGTAATTAATTATATAGTTATGTGATATTTTACTTTTTCACAAAACTTAATTTATTATTTATAAATTAAAAGGACAAAGGCTTTTGCTTGAACATAAAATAAATATTTCCTATAAAAAAAAAGAAGGATTTTAATATGGTGAAACGTGTGGTTTGTGGAGAAGGATGTGAACCAAATAAAAGAGGTCCATTATTCATCTTCCATGAATAAGAGCATTAGCATTTTTTTTTTTTTTTTGGAGCGGGGGGGGGGGGGGGTGTTGTAAAACCACCCAAATTGCTATTTTAAACCAAAAAAAAAAAAAAAAAAAGCATTACCGAGATTGCTATTTTTAAAAAAAATTGCAACCAAGCTACAATAAGTTGTTACTTTTAGAAAAAAGAAACTGTTCATGGTTTGTAAACTTAAATTTCTTTATTTTATTAACCTCTCTCTCTCTTCTTTATACTGTTCATGGTTTGTAGATTTATATTATTTTAATGAGTTTTATATTAAAATAAAAACTGAGATGTTCGGTGAGTTGTGAAATTGTATGGTAAAATAAATAAAATAACTTTTTTGAGTGTAAAATGACAAATTTTTTAAGAATCTGAATGCTAATTCCCTAAGACTAAAGCCTAGGCATACTAGACACATCACTCATTAGTACCAAAGAAACAAACAAAGACAATCTAAACTCCTAATAAAGCAAACAGATTTGTGAAAATCTCTCAAAGTCTCAAACGGACCTGAAGGAAGCAATGGAATGGCAGATCAACAAATGACTACCAAATCAAATTAAGTGGTAGCAAATACAAAGAAAGATTAAGAAAAGAAACTTTCTGTCACCGATGTGTAACAGAAAAATGATGTTTGAGTTGATTTTTTTGGGGGATTTTAATGTTTTGTTCTCTTTTATTGAGAGAGAGAGAGAGAGAGAGAGAGAGAGAGAGAGAGAGAGAGAGAGAGAGAGAGAGAGAGAGAGAGATTTCAGCTTCTAGGTCAAAAGAAAATTATACTTTCATATATATATATATATATATATATATATAGAATATAATTTATTAGCATTAGCACTGGAGAATGCAAATGCCAAAATGTAAGGAGAATTTGGCATTTCAAGCCCCAAAGTGCTCAACATCTAGGAATGCAAAACACAAGTATTGCAAATTTTTTTGCAATACTGCTACAGTGCAATTCTACATGTAGAATTGCACTGTAGCACAATTGCAAAAGAAAATATTAATACTTTATCTTTGTCTCTCATCTCTCATCTCTCATCTCTGTCTCTCCATCGTTGAAGATTTAGATTGCAACCCACAGCATAGCCAACCTAGCACCACAGATCAGACACCGAACCACCGCTGTAGCAAGACACCGAACCACCATCGCTACCCAACAACCCAAGCAAAAAAACCCAGCACCACAACCACCATCGCTACCCAGTGATGCCATCAAGCACGGCCAAACCCACAAATCTGATCCCCATAACCAACAAAAACCCACCGGAGCACAACCAACAAAAACCCATTGCCAGAGCACAACCAACAAAAACCCACTAAAGCACAACAACCAACAAAAACACATATCACGAATTCATGATCCACGATCCATGATCCATAATTGGAGCATAGACCAGAGCACAATCAAACCCAGATAAGTAACAGAGAAGTGAGACAGAAAAGAGAGAGGAAGTGAGCACAGACTGGAGCACAATCAAACCAAAAAATGTTTTTTATGTTTGCTTCTAGACGTAAAAAATAATATTTTAATAAAATGATAAAATAATAGAGTTTTGGGTTGCTGAAGGTATTGTAAAATGGTATGGTATAATGATAAAGTGGCTTTTTGGGATGGTAAAATAGAGTAGAATTGGAATTTCGGGATGCTAATGCTCTACTCTTAGATTGGGGCCTTCTTTCCCTTTTTTTTTCTTTGACGCTGTTGTTTCCTATTTTTTTTGGCTCTAATTGGAGGTTTGATTTATTCAATTTTAAAAAATAAATATATTTTTTTGGAATCAAAGAACTAACATAATTGCTTAAAATTTGGGGGCTTTAGGCGGTCGCCTAACTCACTTAAGGCAAAAGTTGCCCTTGCTTATACAGCCAAAATCAAATCAAAATTTTTTCATCAAGATGCATTATTTAATGTTTTTATCCCTTTATAAAAAGGCCTCATCCAATTAGAAAAATGCCCAAAATCATAGAGTGATGCTTGATGTTGGTTTAAAATAGATTGACCTTGGTTAATTAATTCAATTACCTAAGTTAATTAATTAGGTCAAATTACATGCAAATCGTGGAGGCACCAACAAATTACCAAATAAACTAAATATAGTGGAAATTAAATGGTGATTTGTTGACAAATGGAGAAAATCTCTCACAAGGCAAAAACCCTACCGGGTGAATTTAAAATCACCACTCCCAAGAATCTATTAATCAATAATTAAGCGATTACGCGTATGAGAAATCTTACTACTATTCTAATCTATCCCAAAATACTAATATACAGTTGAACCTTTGCTCCAATACCTAATTGGACCTGATCTTGTAGTAGCCTTCTTTCCTTTGTTTCATAAATCTCCAATCTGTAACTAACTCATTTGCATGGATCTCAGTATGTAACTAACTCTAGCAACTTAATTAATTTTTGTTGGCTGCAAAGTTCTTCACTTCATAAATGATGAAGATCAGGAAGCACTTGGTTACAAAATCCTAAGGCGCACAAATGCAGTAGGATCTCACAGAGTATACGAGTTCTAGGTCTCTATTTTCGTGTATGATGACTTTTACAATAAACCTTATATATGACAGGGTTGTAAGAAGAGAAACCCTAATAATTCAAGTCATCATAGGCCAAAATTCAGATCTTAGAAATCTGAATTTGTAGTTCTTGATAAATCAAGCTTGTGTCGAGCTTCTTTATTAATCTTCGATAGTAGCTAGTGTTGAGCTAGTGTCGAGACTTAATGAAATAGTCTTTATATAAATTTTCATACCTGGAAGAAAGCATAGAAAGGAGAACCACAGTAGCTAGGTATTAAGCATCAGAACATTCTCTTGAAATTTCTAGATAATAGTTGTGAGAAGGAGGAGAGATGAGAGGGGAAACCTTGGAAATAGTGGCATCTAGTGGATGATGGTGGTGGGCTTGTGGTGAAAGCATGGGCTAAGGAATGATAGAGAGAGAGAGAAAGGGGAAAGGGGGAGAGGCGGACGAGAGACAAGAGAAGACAAAATTTAAAAGAGATTCAGAAATTTAACCTAAGTTCTAACTAAAACGACGTCGTTTTGTATCAAATTAAAAAAAAAAAAAATTTAAATGGAACTATGTCATTTTAAATCACTAAACTTAACCCTACTTTTTTTTTCCTTCTTCCTTCCTTCTCCTTTCTCACTTTCACGCCTCTCTTCTCTATTGCAATAGTACTCTCTCTATCTCTCCCTCTAGAAATTTCTTTTATTTTAAAACTAAAACATGATTACATATACATATATGTATATGTATATGTTAAACTATATATAATATATATACACACACACACATACATGGCGGTCAGTTCGATTACACATCAAAATACAAAACCCATAACTGCTCGCCGCACCGGCTGTCATTGGTACTCGCAAATTGTCTCCGACCACCGTGCCATTTACCTCCGGTGAAGCTCAAATGGGTGTGGTTCAGATCGGTGTAGATCGGTTTTGTCGGTTGCGGGTAGAATCTAAACAGGCCTAGCTTCAATTAGTGACTCAGTGTGTCATAGTCTACTAAGTACTAACCTTATTTTTTTATTTTTTTTTCCAGCATTTTGATTTTTGAGGGAGACAGAGATTGAGAGAGTTCTCGCTTTCAATCCTTCATTGAGAGCTAATCACTCACTATATTCCGCACTTTAATTTTAATATTTAGTAACAACTGCTTTAAGTTTATATATATATATATATATATCTATATATAAATAATTAGCTTTTATTTTATATTTATATTGAGAACAATATAATGAATTCCTTGTTATTTTATGTTCTTATCTTTGTATGTAAAAGAAAATTGTATAGAGATGTTAATATTTCAAACCGATTAAACCGACCGTAAAAAACCACACCGCTATAGATTGGAAAACCGACTCTAGGTGGTGTGCATTGGTTCAAATAATAAGAAAACCGATCTCTATCGGTTCCGTGATAAATTTGGGGAAAAATTGCAACGACCAAACCGCGCACACCCCTACGTATTTATTACTAAAGTTTCTACAAATTTAAAATTTTACTAGAAATGGAATACAAATTGATAGTTCAATAAATGTAATTAATGGATTTCACTAGCATAATAAATGAATGTCATAATTTTTTTTCCTTTTTTTTTTTTTTTTGTGTGAATGGTACCGTGTCAGTTTCTAAGGATTTTTTAAATGTAAAATTTTTATTTCCCGAGCATCACTCTTATTATGTAGTTTTTCTATAAAAAAAAAAACTCTTATTATTTAGTTGGTAAGCATGGAAAAGCAAGAGGTGAAATGGAAATTTCATCTTAAAGTAAGAAGAATTTCAGGTGCAGTACATTAGGTTTTCCAATAAAATTCAAACACATAACTAGATTGAATTTAATTGTACTCAAGAAAAATAATAAATTTTGCTTTGTATTGATCAATATAAAATGTGTTGGAATTTAATTGGAGAACTTAATATACAGTACCTAAACTTTGTTATACCAACAACAAGCTTCACGAGGTTTTTTGAAAAATATGGACAAGTATTTTGAGAGGTTATTGAAGGGATGAAAGGGGATCAACGAGATCCAAGACCAATGTCAAACAAGAGGATCTTTAAGGCCCAAATCCAACAGGTTTGAACAACACCCTGGTATTGCTTTGCAGGGCGACTCAATAAAGTTTGAGATCTAGACGATAATTTTAAATTGTTTTTTAATAAAATATTTAAATATCAATTAAATAAAATTTATTTACATACATATATATATATATATATTATATTTGTTTAAAAACCCATCTTTTTACTTTTTGGAATGCAAATTTTCTAAATAAGCTTATACATTTAGGTTTTGTTAACATATTTGTTACAAATGATAGCTAATTCACTTAATCTACACACTCATAACAATTCCTTTTTGGTGAAACAATTTAGGATTTCAAATGGGTTGAATTTTTATTGGTCTAGTATTTTTGAGGTCTTCTTGGAGTTGGGAGAAATAATGAGATATCCACTTACATATTTTCCTTATAAAAAAAATCACCCTATAACTTTTGTTCTTTCTTTTTTTTTTTTTTTTTTTTTTTTTTTTTAAATTTTCAAGGAGGCTTTGGGACCCTTCTATAAAATTTTGGGGGTATAGGGATAGGCCTAGGCAAAGAGCTGACCATCTTACTCATATTCTTCCTTTGCTTGTGGCTTATACGGGCCATGAAGATTGGAGAAAGCAAAGAACCGGCTTGTGGAAGAAATTTCTAAATGACAATGTTAGAATATTAGTTTAGTTGTAGCCTTATAGGTCCATACATGAAAGGCCCACGCTCATTTGGATGTTGTAACTTGTACGATAGTACTACTTGTTGTAAACCACTGCTATTATTTATTTATTTTTTATTTTTGGAGCAGGTAGAAAGTGTAATAGTATGTTTTTGTGTAAAGTTTATTGTTTATTATTATTATTTTTTGAGAATGTGTGTAAAGTTTATTGTGATTGAGCAAGAGAGCTACAACAAAAATTAATTATCATCTTAACTTAATCCTAAATAGTAATTATTATAGAAGGGACGTAATAAGTTATTAAGACTCTATTTTTCCTATATAAAACAATACACATACAAAAAATATGCTAAGAGTTTTATTTCTGTGTTAAGGATAAGAGCTAAAGATAGGATAAGTTGATGTTGTTTGTAATTTAAAATCTCTGCTGAAGTTAATCCAGCTATCCACGGCAGCTGTAATAATTTCAAATACGAATTACAAATTGTAGATAGGATCTGATGAAGATAGGATAAGATGAAGTTGTTTGTAATTTAAACTCTTTTATATTTTTGAATCTTTGTATCTGTACAATCCTATATAAATGAAACGTCCTAAGCCAAATTGGTTGAGGCTGAAAAATATCTCAAAATATTCTTGTGTTTACATGGTATCAGAGCTTCTGTAACAATTGAAGTTAAGATAAAAACAATTGCTATATGAAAATGACTTCAATTGCTATATGGATTCTTTATTAGTGAAAGTTTCTAGTGACACAATTAAAAGTATAGACGGGCCAAGACAGACACTCACACAGGCCTCACATACATTTTATCTCGTGCTGTAATGGATTATTTTAGAAATTTTGTACTGAGGCAGGTTTATGAAGTGTTAGATATATCATATATGTCGTGAACATATTTCTCAACTATTTTGAGTTTCTTGCTTCATGAAGAGCGTGGACAGACATAGTGTCCATGAATTGATACTTCTACCGAACTTTGTTGCTTGATAATTCGTTTGCAAATGATTATTACAATTTATTCAGTAATCCAGATGATTATAGAAAGCCTAATTGAAATTGTAATTTCAACCAACATTATTTTCACTTAATGGGCTTTGCAAAATCAATTTACTCGCATTTCGCAGAAGAACAGTGTCCCCAACCATATTCGCTTCGACATCATCCTTAATGGGCTCTTTGTTACTCAATGAGACAAGCATAAGTTTGTTGCAATTAATTGAGCTTGCTGATTTACTTTCAGCCTAGTAGAGGTTGGATTGATAATTGAGTGTGCGTTGGGTTGGTGTGTTTTGAATCTCACACCGAGCATATGTTAGGTTGACTGTTAATAGTTGATACTTGATACGACTAGATTAGTTCACTTGGATATAGTGTAAATGTGGCTAGGTTAACCCTTTTTCTTGAACAAAAATGGTAATTTATTGGGCATATCAAGAGCTAAATTAGAATTGACACCACATTTTTTCCATTGAAGAAGCATGGGAATTTGAGAAATGCATCTTTTATGTCAAAATTAGAGAGTAGACTTCATTTTACCTGAAGCATTTTGATTGGCAAAATCCCTTTAGAGCTGCTTTTTGTGAGCAGTAAAGGGAACGTCCTTGTTCAAAGTCATGGGAGATTGACTCCATTTTATAAGACCTACATTTTGCCAAAAAATTGAGCAAGCAAGTTAATTTCAGTGAGTTATAAGTTAGCACATAATTGGCTGGCCGAGCAAGCTGGAAAATTTCTTCTTTCCTGCCACTCGGTTTTATACTTTTGCATTGTTCCTTTGTTTATTTGTTATGCTTATGTTATGGCCAATAAAAATAATAAAAACACAATTCATTCGAATCTCCAATACTTGGTTGGCCTATTATAGTGCATATTACATGTGCAAGTGCGAGACACCATTTTTTTCCGGACACCTTATCCTGTCCGTGGAGCCCTTTAAGTGGAAACAGCTGTATGGATTGCAAACCTAATACAGTTTTGAGCAGTTGAGCTCTTATTATTAGAGAAGTAAATGGTTTAGAACTTTGTATAAGCTTTGGATAGCCCTTTTAGCTAGGCTGATTATATGACAGAACAGCCTATCTTGGGTCTTGGCACAAAAAAATCCAATGTAGAATTAGGCTTAGCATGTGTTTGGGCCGGCACTCGTACTGGTAAACATTAATTCACTTCAATCTAGACGCTGGATTTTCCGACAGGAATTGTCATATTTACAAGGAGTAGGCCCAAATATGTGATGGATGTTATGACTTATTAGAACGTCATTATATGAATAGTTCCTCATTCACATGGTATCCAACTAACCAAACTAGCAAATTGTAGACTGAAAGATCAGAGAAATTGTGTGTTTGAAATGGTCTAGTACAACCAATTATGGCAACCCTGCGCTGCGCGTTATAAGCTAGGCTCACAGTTGCACAAGATGACACAACCATTTCAAAACCTACTACTAGCTAGGAGATTATTATAGCCAACATCGATCAGCATACATTAATTTGAACATCTCAAATTCAGGCATTAAAGAAATGATATTATGAGGACATGACACAGGGGCCGTGTTTAGACTTCAGATTTAGTCGGTCCAGTTGAAGCCTTCAGGTTGTTGAGCATGCAAGTTTTGGTAACAACTGGCATTTTGTGTATCCTAGCAGTTGACATTGCTAAAGGAATTGACCACCGTTAATCCTCGAAACCAGAATTACCATGGATTTATATAGTTTTCCTTTCTAGCCCACATTTTTATAATTTTACCAATTTTGGCTTTGGTTAACAAGAATGTAATTTTGCCCCTGTATTAACTAATTAAGGAAATCTAATAAATAGTAGTAATTAATTAATCTAACAAAATATACAACTGGAATCCAATTAATTTGATATTTAGGAAGAATATTTAAACGTACGGGACTAACAACAATTAGGATACATACAGCATTTACAATGTAAGTTCTGAGAAGCTCCAAAAGCAAAAAGTAAGCACTAAAAATTTTGGGCAAAGAAGGAAGTAAAGTAGACACAAGTGGGGTGAGTATGATTGAATGTCACTACTCACTGGGAAGAATAGGTCAAGCGGCATTTTCTATTGAATTGGAGAGGTTGCCATGTCTTTTCTCAAGCCAGACCAAACGAGCCCCACTTCAGGTCTTGAGTCTGTCTCCACCCTCAAAAGCAACACCTACAAAAATTCAGCAGTAAGTGAATATATTGTGGTCCTGACTCCTGACCAGACCAACCGTATGAACTTCAGCCTTGGTGCCAGTGGGTCCACGTGCAATTACATGTTATAATACAAAAACAATGAGACATGTATATATAAAAGATATTATGATTGCCCCCATCCATTACCATCCAAACGTACGTAAACAAAAGTGTGCTATATGCTATTCTACATATGTGAGGTGGACTGTCGATTTCTTGGTATCTCTAATGTCATACTCAATACTCAATACTCAATACCCATTCCAAATGGCTTGTTATGATCACCCAATGAATTTCTTCCCTCAATGGAGGGAGCTAGCCCTTCAAATCCTGATTAACCTTTAGCACTTTTATGCACTTAATGATTCTGCTCTTAAAATGAAATTATACCTCAAAGGAAATTACTTTTGTATTTTTTAGAGGACATACTATGAACTAGTTAAGCACAGTCCCTTTAAATGCATGTAAAGATACCATTTACACTCTAAGTTTGAGGTTGTAAATTCGTCTATTAATTATGAAAGTTCACAATTTAGATCATCAAATATTAAAACAATATCAATGTATTTTTTTTGTTAACATCCGTTAGAATCTTGTCACTGACATACACAAAAAAGTCATTTTGTACGTAAGATAGGACAAAGACATCAATTTCAAGCGAGTTTGTTATTAAATGAACATGTTTATATGACTTAATTTAACACTAATATCACTTGGTCTGGCCGGAGTAAGAATGGCGATGAAAGCCACAATCATGAACCTTTTCTTTTCAAGGTTGATGACCGAGTTGCTCTGGGTCTTCGACGGCTGGGCTGTGGAGATCATGGAAGCGGAAATCACGGTGAGCAGTGTGGCGACGACAATCAGCGCATGGAGGCTGATCACACCATGGAAGCTTCTGGTTAGCGGTGTGCGTCAAAGGGAGAATCACCAGCCCCTATGGAGGATGAGATTCTTGTTGAGCACGATGGAAAGGGGGTTCAACTCTTGAAGGGTGAATCGGCTCGCCAACATGGTAAGAATCGTGGTCTAATTTCTACAACTCAGCGACCACGCCATAGGGAAGGAAGCGAAATTGGTGTCCTTGGCTTTGGGGAGGGGGAAGATCAGGCTATTGCTGGTGAGGATGGGATGGAGCTTGAAGAGGGTAACGGAGTTTTTAATAGCTCCTATTAAGTGCCCTGTTTCTCCCCTTTTCTTATTTAATCATGAATATTGTGGTGTGGAATTGTAGAGGCGCTCTGAAGCCCAACTTTCAGAGTCATGTTAGGGAGCTAGTTAGGTGTCATAATCCTGATGTCTTGGTGGTCATGGAAACCCGTATTGGGGGTGATAGAGCTAAGGATATTTTTGATCGTCTTCCTTTTGATAGTGCGATTCATACGGAGACAATGGGTTTTGCTGGGGGTATTTGGCTCATGTGGAATGCTGACAGAGTGGAGGTTGTTAAACTTGCCAAAACAGAACAGGAGATATATGTTGAAGTAAAGGTACTCCTCTCTAACTTGCCTTAGATTTTTACTGCTGTTTATGCTAGTCCTAGATATGATGAAAGACAAGTTTTGTGGGAAAACCTCTCGAAGGTTGCTGACCTTCATAATAAACCTTGGATCATTGTCGAGGATTTTAACGAACCTCTTGCGGAGGAAGATAAGTTTAGGGGTAGACCCGTTAGCATTAACAGATCTCTGCTTTTCAAAGAATGCCTTGATAAGTGTAATATGGTGGATATGGGTTTTAATGGTCCAAAATATACTTGGACAAATAGAAGGGAGATTCATAGCCTTATTCAAGAGAGAATAGACAGATTCTTCATGAATCCCAGTTGGTGTCTGTTATACCCAGATGCAAAAGTGTCCCACTTAACGAGATGCCACTCGGATCATTGTCTCGTGTTAATGGAAACCAATCCCAGAAGGCCTATGCAGCTGAATAGGCCTTTTAAATTCCAATCCTTTTGGCTATCTGATCCTTCATTTCCTAGTGTTGTGAAGCAGGCTTGGGGTCAACAAAGGGATCTTAGGGAAGCAATTGATTTATTTTCCAATCAAGCTAATTTGTGGAACAAGAATCACTTTGGGAATATCTTTCATAAAAAGAAGAGAATTATGGCTCGGTTGGATGGGGTTCAAAGGGCTATGGCCCTTCAGCCTTTCTCTTCTTTAGTAACTTTGGAAAATCATTTGCTGAAGGAGCTACACCTGGTGTTAGAGCAAGAAAAAGATCTTTGGGCCCTTAAGTCCAGAATTAACTGGATGATTTTGGGATATAGAAACACATCATTTTTTCATGTTTCAACGCTTGCTTGTAGGAAAAGGAATCTTATTACTGCTATCAAGAATGAGGTGGGAGATTGGTTGACTGAGGAAAGGGAAGTTGCAAGTCACATCAGAGAAGGGTTCATGAAGCTTTATACAACATCCCAAGAGGCAGCAACTTGGGAAATAGATCACAATTTGAGTTGGCAAGCCAAGCTCTCAAATGAAGAGAAGGTCAACTTAAGCCACATGGTAATGGATGAGGAAATTAAAACAGCTCTTTGGTCTTTAAAAGCTTTTAAAGCTCCAGGACCTGATGGTTTTCATGTTGGATTCTTCTAAAGGTTCTGGCTTGTTGTGGGGGGGCCGGTCAGAGATGAGGTGCAGGCTGTTTTTAGGGATAGGAAAATTCCGGATTATCTAAACAAAACTAATATTGTTCTCATTCCAAAAATCCAAGGGCCAAAAACTCTTGGAAATTACCGGCCCATAAGTCTTTGCAACACAGTGTATAAGATAGTTACTAAGATCATTGTTGGCAGAATTCGACCCTTCTTGGATCAGCTCATTTCCCCTTGTCAGGCAGCCTTTGTTCCAGGACGAAGGGGGGTGGATAATGCAATCATTGTCTAGGAGATAATTCATACTATGGGGAAAACTAGGGGAAATATTGGTTATATGGCTCTGAAGATTGACCTAGAGAAGGCTTATGATAAGCTTGAATGGAGTTTCATTAAGGGTATGTTGAGTAGGTTCAATTTCCCTGATAACCTCATTGATCTCATTTTGAGTTGTGTATCATCAGTGTCGACCTCGCTGTTGTTGAATGGGGGGAGTCTTGAATCTTTCCAGCCTTCAAGAGGCATTAGGCAGGGAGATCCTTTATCCCCTTATTTATTTATCATGTGCATGGATTTTTTGGGTCAGCTCATTCAAGAAAAATGTGATGCCAAAGTTTGGTGCCCGATTAAAGCCTCAAGGAGTGGCCCAGCTTAATCCCATCTTTTCTTTGCTGATGATTTAGTGCTCTTTGCTAAAGCCAATGTTGACAACTGTGTTGCTATCAGGGAGGTTCTTGATAAGTTTTGCAATATCTCCGGCCAAATAGTGAGTGAAGCCAAATTTAGGGTCTATTTCTCCCCGAATGTGGACTAAGATAACAAGGAGGCTTTTAGTGACATCCTTGGCTTCCATCAGACGGAGTGTTTGGGGAAGTACTTGGGGTTTCCCATTAAACACCGAGGAGGCAATAATCAGGATTTTGGCTTTGTGGTGGATAGAGTGAAAAGTAAGTTAGCGGGTTGGAAAGCTAACCTATTATCCATGGCAGGGAGGGCGGTGTTGATTCAAGCATCCTCCTCAGCAATTTCGGCTTATGTTATGCAAAGTAATTTGCTGCCTAATAAGGTTTTGGAGGGTATAGACAGGGTTAACAGAAACTTCTTGTGGGGATCAGCTGAGAATAAGAGGAAATTGCATTGGGTGGGGTGGAAGAAGGTTACTAGGCCTAAAGAGGAAGGGGGGTTGGGGCTCCAAACAGCAAAAGGAAGGAATAGAGCTCTCCTAGCTAAGTTGAACTGGAGATTTCATAATGAGGATAAGGCTCCTTGGGCGAAGGTGCTAAGGCTGAAATATTGTAATCATCAGAGGCTGAACTCGAGAAATGTGGATAAACTCCCTAACTCTAGAACTTGGAAAGGGGTGTTGAAAGGAGAAGAAACCTTCAGGAAAGGAACCAAATGGCTGCCGGGGTTCAAAAGCAAGATGGATTTTTGGTATGATAACTGGTCAAATTTTGGCCCGTTGAGAAGCATCATTCATGGCCCGTTGTCTCAGGAATCCTCTAACCTGAAAATCAAGGATGTGGCAGATTATACAGGTAGTTGGAATTGGCCTATAATTCAAATGGACCTTCCGGATGAGGTTATTAGAGAGCTTAAAGCCACTCGTATTCCCTTGTCTGCTAGAGTGGAAGATAGGCTGGTTTGGAAGTATTCTCCTAAAGGTGCTTTTGACCTTAAAAGTGCTTACTTATTAGCTACTGAGTCTGTGCAGGATATCCCCTTTAAAGGAAGCTGGATTTGGAAGCTGAAAGTCCTGCCTAGAATTCAAGTTTTTGTGTGGAAATGCATGCATCACAGCATTGGAGTCAGACAATGTCTAAGGGAAAGAGGAATGCAAATGGAAGCCAATTGCCCCTAGTGTCATAGAGAAGACGAGACTATTCTTCATGCGCTGCGGGATTGTCCTTTAAGTAAAAGTATCTGGTACCAGCTTGGGAGGTGGACAAATGACTCTTTGTTCTTTACCCAAAATCAGCATGATTGGCTGAACACCAATGCTACCTTGGGTCAGTACCATGTATCAGGTCAGCTGCCTTGGCACCTTGTGTTTCTCTTTGGAATTTGGTTTCTTTGGAAAGGTAGGAACAATCTCATTTTCAAAAATATAGACCAAAATCCCAACTTAGCTAAGGTAATAGTAGACTGTGCTTTGGAGTACCATTTTTGTGCTAACAATTCCTTAGCTACCAAAAGATTGGTCCTAAAGAATATCAGATGGGAAAAACCAAGGAATGGCTGGTTAACTTTGAATACAGATGGATCAGTTGCAAGTAATTCTGGAATAGTTGGAGGAGGCGGATTAATCAGGGATGCCAATGGTGATTGGGTCACGGGCTTTGCTAGGAGGATTGGGACAACTTCAAGTTTCATGGCTGAACTATGGGCCCTTCGTGATGGGCTTCAACTTTGTTTACATCTTCACACTCAAAGCCGTGAGTAGTGAGCTGGATTCTAAATCCATTGTTGAGGTCTTCAACTCACAAACCCATGCTAATACCTTTATATCTTCCTTGATAGAAGACTGCAAACGCATGATTTCTAAGATTCCCCAGACACGGACTAGACATATTTTTAGAGAAGCTAATAGATGTGTAGATTTTTTAGCTAAATTAGGCACCTCCTGTGAGGATGATTTCATTGTTTTTTCTAGTCCACCTGTGGACTTACTTTGTGTTTTGGAGGCTGATGCCAGTGGGTAGTTTGTAAGCAGGCTCTATCCTGATGTGTTCTTTGCTGTTTAGTTGTTAATTCAATTCCATTTTACCAAAAAAAAAAAAAAATGTATATGCCCTCTATGTTTTACTAGGTATATACCTTAGTCATAGCCCTTTTTTATATCTTGAATCAAGGCATATCAATTATTCTTGGTTTAAATATAATCAATCACTTCTATCGGACAACTATTGTGTGTGTATATAATATATACCCTATATTGGGTTCTTGTAATACATAATTCAAAATATTAAAAATGTGACCACTAAAGGTTTTTTGTTGTGGACATAGTATATCAAGTCGAACCATGTAAATCTTTGCTTTTGCTTTCTCCTTCTTTCTAAATCTTTTATTTTCTTCTATTTATTTTTAACATAGTATGAGGGTCACTTTTTGATCTTCAATAGGGTTCAATTAGCCCATCTCCAACCATCAATTAGCCCATCTCCGACATCTTCAAGGATGTCAATACCGTACCGGAGGCTGTACCGGTTTGGCCACTAGTACGATATATTTCGGATACCGGTCAATACCGGTGTACCGTTTCGGGTTTACCGCTATTTTTTATATTTATAAATAAATAAATAAATATATATATGTATGTATGTATGTGTCTGTGTATATATATATTATAATAAATATAAAAGTTTATCATAAAACATTTCCTTAATTCAGAACTAATTATTTATGGTTTTAGACTTTAGTATCAATTAAAAGGGAAAAAAAAAAAAATAGAAAGCTTAAAAGTTACCATTGCATACTAAGAAAAAAAATAATACTAATAAATTAATACAAATAAGTTACCATTCTGTTCTAACAAAAATTCAAAAATTACAAAACTTAAAAAAAAAAAAAAACTTTTTTCTGTACCGGCCGGTATTGCCCGAAATTGGCCGGTACGGCCGGTATTTTTTCTGGTACGAAATAGGGGGGTCAAGCGTACCGGATTGCTGGCCGGTACGGTATATTCCGGCCGTACCGGCCGGTACGGTACGGAATTGATAAATAAAAGAAAATAAAAGAAAATGTTTTCTTATTTTCAGGTGTTTCTTTTTTATTTAAAATATGGTCAAACTTATAAAATATTTTTGTTAATCGTAAAATATTTTATAAAAAGTTGTAAAATGTTTTACCTTTTAAAATTTGGTAAAACATTTTACAAAAACACACAGTGTCTTCCCCTCTCTCCATTTAGCGGCTAGGTCAACGGTCAAGTGGTATAGTAGTTGAAGTCACTGCTTCATTGACTGGTGCCAGTTGCCGCTTCGGCGACTGGTGTAGGCAGTCATCAAAGACACCATTTTGGCCACAAGTGCCGGAAATCTAGTCACCGAAGACACCACTTTGCTGATGGTTTGGTCATTGGACCTCCGGCACCGTGGCTCCGGTGGTTGAGCCACTGATTTTGGTGGTTTACTTGAAAATTTTTACTTGTCATACCAAATACCTGAAACTATTTTATTGGAAATTTTTTACATGTAAAATATTTTCACCCTAAAAAAAGAATCAAGGCCCAGCATTAATTACTTGTTTTTCAAGACCCTGCTATAAGTTCTTTTCATCATGTTATGATCGTGAATTCATACATGTTAAGTTGTATTTTATTGAAATTGAGATTTAGACCCTGGAATTTCTTAGATCTTCAAAAAGAGAACTTTATAAGTTTTAATACAGTACAAAGAAATGATATAGCATAAGTAACAATCTATTGTATAATTTCTTTTTTTTTAATTATCTCTTGCGAGAAAATGACCCCACAAATCTCATACAATTTGTTCGATATATAATCTAATGATTGATTTTTGAAAAATTAAATTGATTTTTGGAAAAAGAAGAAAAGAAGAACATATTGAATCAAACAAGCATGAAACGTATGCTTGTGTATTCCATAGATCAAATCGGATATCTAATTATTGGAATAATTGTTGGAGACTCAAATGATGGATATGCTGAAAACAAATGGAGCCTTAATAGAAATGAATGAGAATCTTTCGTGAGAAGATACCAATTATTTATTAATGAGCTTCTCTTTGAAACCAATAGACAGCTTCTTCGCCAGTGGAGTCAAAATGCACAATTAGAGTCATTGTAACTTGCAAAACATGTTAGCATTCAGTGTCATAATCACCAGGGAAAGAACAACTAACAAGTTCATTAATTTATTTATTTTTAAACACAGTTAAGATATTAAAAAAAAAGAAGAAGAAGATACCTTGGCCATATATATTTACAGAAGATATGTTACATACATTATCCCATCTTCACTCTTTTACCTTTTAATTAAAGGATTATGCCCATCTCTCCAACCTTGCTACTTATCTTCCACGCCATAACTCTCTCTCTCATCCAACAATCCCATTTCATGAACTATCATTATATACATGAGGCTGAGGGCACCCCCTTTTCACTTGTTTACTATACTTCATCTTCAATCAAACATGTAGTTTAATATATATGGGTCCACATGGCATACATCCAAGTCGGTGGAGTATGATATTATTGTTTTCATTTTCATTATGTTTATGCATTGGAGGACCCATTTTCACGCACTAGACAAAACCGAAATCGGTTCAAAATATTATTGTCTACTTTTTTTTTTAGTTTGGTTGTCTACTTTTTTTTTGTTGTTGATAAGTTGTCTACTTTAATGTACATAAAATATTGTTGTTAATCATTGTATGGTAGGTTTCAATAAAATATAACAACTAAGATCCAGTGTATTTTAATGAGGTTATTTTGTGCAGGTCAGAATTCAACTAATTCTATTTATTAAAAAAAAAAATTCTAGGTTTGTAATCCTCCATTTTTATTATTATTTCTTTTTTGGGGAGAATGGATCCTCCAATTAAGTGAGAGGATGTGGACCAATTCAATATAAAGCTACTGCGTGGGATTATAAAAGAATTTTTCCATTTGCAAGGTTAAGATTATAGTTACCGCTTTTATTAGATCAGGAATTGGCCCATGTATGAGTCTACTGCATCATGTATGGTCAAAAAAAGTGTATAAAAAAACATCTGGAATAGTATTGTAGAATATAATATCATGCTTTGACTCCTAAACTATTGATTTACGATTTGTAATAATACCATTAAAATTCTACTTGCAAAGAGGCCAAATCAAACTATGATGACAAGAAAGAACAAACAAAGTTTTACATCTCGCTACCTAGCCAAAGATTACAAAACACAATTCATACATCATTCTCTGAAAAAAAGGGATGCATAGCGCCAAATACTTAATGAGCCGTAACACCTTAATTACTTTATGATTTATGAATAGATAAAAGGTAACATAATCAATAAGGAAATAATTCATGAATCTGATGTCATTAATTTGAATCAGTCATTCACTCTCCTATTGAGGAGAAATTATTAAGCTCATCAGGAAGACTGTTGATGTGATCCTCCCAACCAATGAGATAAAACCATTTATGCAAATGTGTGAATGAATTTCCTAATCAGCACAAGGAATAAAAAATAAAAATTACCAAGTGATGTCACATTGGTATAAATAAGAGCATTTTATTGGTTAGGAGATAAAAAAGGACCGCATCTGTAGTCCTCCTAGTAAAACTAATAATTTCTCCCTCTTGAGGCCAAATTTATGAAATCAAAAGTTATCATCAATGTACAACTTTGAGTAAATGCAAGATCATAGGGTTCATGCATTTGCTTTTATTTTTGATAAATAGATATTGAGGGTGGGGAGATGAGATTCAAACCACTAATATCAAGCAGCTGTAAATGAGTTATTACTATTGGACTCTCACTAAAACCTCACATGATTCATGCATCGATGAATTATAATTTAGATTCACAAAAATGTTTCCAACAAAAAAAGTGGAAAATACAAGGAAAATGTACTGGAAAGAAAAAAAGAAGAAGAGAGAGTATTAGATAAGAAGAGTATTATCCAACAACCAAAAAAAAAGAAGAATTCAGATTTTCAGACCCATAAATAGTCAAAATACAAGGAAAATGTAATAAATCAGAAAAAAAAAAAAAAAAAAGAAAAGATGAGAGTTAAGAAAAGTAGTAATGAGCACGTGAATAGCATGTGGCATTGATAGGACAGCGCTATAAATATATGAAGAAAGAATCACCAGCTTGCTTACAAGTCTCAGCTAGCCCCAAACAAAAAACAAAAGCCAAATCCAACGTTGTTACTAATTCGCCGCGGCAAAACCGAATCGTTTCACTTTTTGACAAGCCGCTTTTTTGGAATCTATCTCAGTTAATTTCCCCGATATCCCGCTCTCCGTGTTCCTCTCTCCGATATTTCGGTAAGTTTTCGGACATTTAATGCTAATAACCAAAACAAGTAAAACAATTAAAAAATAAAGATAAAAAAATCACCGATTAGTACGCGCTTTCTTCCTTGCTCGTCTATTGTCTAATATAGTAGCTTGCGGAGACTTTCTTTCCCTCTATAATTTTTATTTGCATTTTATTTCTGTAGTGTAAATATTGGTTTTGACGACTAGAAGAGAGAAAGGAGGATTATTGTGTTTCAGTTTTCAGAGACTTTTTTTTTTTTGAGTTCGGTCGTCTTGGGATGGATGAACGGAGGAGATGTAAAGGGTTGAAGATCCGCATGGCAATGTTCATTGTAGTGCTAGTACTGTTTATTCAGAATCTGAGTCTATGTTCGTCTCTGAACACCGAAGGTACATATATATATATTTTTAGTATAAACCATTGAGTTCTGCATGTCCGTACAGTTCGGAAGCTGATAAGTTTTTCTTTAAAGAAACAGGAAAAGCTTTATGACATGGTGTATATATGTGTGTTTGGACGCAGGTTTGGCGTTGTTAAGGTTCAAGGAGAGCGTGGTGAGAGACCCTTTTGGGGCTTTATTGGATTGGAATGACAACGAGGTAGTTGTTGATCCGTGTTCTTGGTTCGGAGTCGAGTGTTCGGACGGAAATGTAGTCATCTTGTGAGTGAAACTCAAATCGTTTTTATGCAAAAAATCTATTTTACTTGTTGAGTATAAATGTGTTTCTGCTTCTGGGTCTTTGAGTTTTGGTCCAAAGAGCAAGGAAGTAACGCTGTTTTAAAACTAAAACCAAAAATTTATGCTAAATGAAATTTGACTATCAACGTGTTTTAGCTAAGAGTTTGTTGCCCGTACTCGATTCATGGGGCTAAAGATGCATAGGAATTTCATTCATATAAATCTTTTTTCATTGTTAATCGTTTCCATACAGGCGATAATCATATATGGAATTGTCTTACGATGTTTAACTCGAAGTAATGTGATCTTGTAAACACAAATATGTCTCATACTCTCATTCTTTCAGTACCAACGAGTTTGTACTTAATCTGACTTCCTTTGCTTAAATAAAAGATACATATCTGGGGAATTTTGTTCCTTGAATCAAGTCAATTATAGGATCTTACTTAAGATCCAAATTTTAATTTGCAAGAATAGGAGCTTTCACAAAAGAAACAAAGACATTATTGCTTGACACCACGTTCTTACAAATAATTGAAGTGATATTAAAGCTGTATGTGCCGGTCTTGATGGAACACTTATTTTGCGGCTCTTTTAATTGTTTGCTTTGTCCTTATTTTTGTTGTTGTGCTTCTTATCCTACTGATTGAGCAATTCCTGCTTCTTGTAATATTTGAAAATTTTAATGTGCTCTAATTTGTAACCCTCAAGTCAAATTTGTCAATGTGCAGGAATTTGAAGGATCTTTGTCTTGGAGGAACCGTGGCACCTGAAATTGGGAAGCTAGCTTACATAAAATCTATGTAAGAATGTATTTAGCCTGGAAACTCACATTGGTCTAAGTAATTATATCACTAATTACTTGTGCTTAATTTCTACAGCATTTTACGCAACAATTCTTTTTCTGGAAATATCCCAAAAGAGATCGGGGATTTGAAGAACCTGGAGGTTTTGGACTTGGGATACAATAACTTTAGTGGATCATTTCCATCTGATTTCAGCAATAATCTTTCCCTGATTACACTGTAATATGAACCTTTCACATTGTCATTTTCATCAGTCCCTTCTTTTAATGAGCTTCTACTAAGTCCATCTTGTGATTTTTTATGCAGTTTACTTGACAATAACGACTTCCTTGGTAACTTGTCTCCTGAACTCTACGAGCTTAAGACATTTTCTGAATTTCAGATGAATGATAACCAGCTAACTGGTACTCCTTTGAAGGCGTCTTATAATTGCAGATCTTTGACATGGTACGCAAATTCATTTATCTAATCCTACTAGTAAATCTACAACAATAATACTTTAAATCTGTGATTTTGGAATAATAGGGGCAGGACTTGGGGTTGAGGTTCTATCAAGCTGCTAGTAATAACAGTCTCCACGAAAAGTAGAAACAAGTTTGGCAATACTATCTTGATAAGGCGTTAAGAAATAATTTTTAGTGAAACTTGCCTTAGTACATAAGCCTCTGGTGAAAGAAAATTTTACACATTGTTGCTACCTTAGCACAGTTTAGTCATGTTAAATATGGATAAATATATCTGGAATTTTTGGATGGTGTGAATTACACGCACACAGCAACCTTGGTTGTACTAAGAAGATTGAGGATTTTTATTTTATGTTAATTTTTAAATACTGAATGACCCTGTAAATATCATTACCAAAACATGTAGGGTGATAACGGAGAATCTTGATTGTACTTGTACATGATTAGATTCAATAATATAATCTTTATGAATAATTGTTATTCTGGAAATTAAAGAATATTAAAGAAAGCTTTAGCCACAATGTTTTGATAGAAGGTCAGGAGTTTTCTTATATGAGCTTTATGGCGGATCATCACTCTTGGTTTACTGCAATGGTTCTGTTCTAATCCATAGTTCAAAGAAAGTTTTGGTCTCTGGCTTTGAAAATTTTTTACATTTGAAAGTTATTTATTATAACATTTTTATTAAATGAACTATCATATTATTGCTTATATAAACTCCATGCTTACAACTTTTTGTGATGTTAGGAATGCTGCCAAATTTGGAAATGAAGCTTACCGAAGGCAGCTACTGCAGATGCATGCCTCAAATCCATCCCAAAGGAATGAATTCAAGGAGAGGCGTTCATTGTCACCATCACCTTCTCCCTCTTCCTTACTGCCCCATTATCTGTCTCCGTCATCATCACTATCACCGTTTTCACCATTTTTGGCACCATCAGGTTCACCATTGTCGTCATCACCATCATCAAATTCCCCATCTAAATCCATGTCTCCAGTATATTCCCCATCACAATCTCCCTCCAATATCTTTCTGACTCCTTCACCATCACCTATTCTAGCTCCAACTCCAGCTTCAACAATTTCAGAAAATCCACCTGTAGTATCTGTTCCAAACGAATCTCTCTGGAATCTAAATCCTTCACCTGTTTCAACTCCAAACCAGGAAATCAGCAAGAATTCCAAGAGAAAGCATCATCTAGTTCTAATTTGGGTTGGAATTGTAGGGAGTTGCTCATTCATTTTGATTTCAGCGATTAGCATTGTTTTCTTCAGAAGCAGTAAGGTTGTTACTGTGAAACCTTGGGCAACAGGGTTAAGTGGGCAGCTGCAGAAAGCATTTGTAACAGGTCATTCTTCTTCTCATGAGAACAAAGTTCTATGTTTTATACACTTCAGCAATGGGACAAATATACAAAAGCAAGACTAAATACTTAGCAAACATGCACACATCCACTATTTCACCGTAGGAGCATTCTCAGCTATAAATTGACTAGCATTGGGACAAGAGTCCAAGGAAACGCACTTATTGTTGTTTCCTATATGTAACTATTGACTAAAAGGTTATGATTATCTTCTTAAGTCAAACTTTTTATGTAACTCCTTGATTAAGAACAAAGAAAATAGTTTTCAACCTAATTGCACGCATAGCAGATATACTAAACTTCATCTTATGATCCTTCTAATCTGATGCAATTATAAATTTTTCTATATTTCCAAACTATGGGTTCATACACTGATACTTGACAGTTTGAATTCAGGTGTACCAAAGCTCCATCGACCAGAACTTGAAGCAGCTTGTGAAGATTTCAGTAATATAATTGGTTCTTTCTCAGATGGAATTGTGTATAAGGGGACTCTTTCAAGTGGGGTGGAAATAGCTGTAACATCAAGTGCAGTGACATCTCCTGAAGGCTGGTCAAAAAGGTTGGAAGCCCAGTTCAGGAAGAAGGTATAGAAGAATCAAATTTTACCAAACATTAGGCATTCGATCTGAATAGTTTCTAAAGGCCATTTATATTTATTTTTCAGATAGAAATATTATCAAAAGTGAACCACAAAAATTTTGTGAACCTCATCGGGTTTTGTGAAGAAGAGAAGCCATTTACAAGAATGATGGTGTTTGAGTATGCTCCAAATGGAACACTGTTTGAGCATTTACACAGTGAGTACCTTAACTCTTCCCTCCATATCCAAGGAAAAAGCAAATTATTGAAAATATCAATTCATACATTTAACATTTTCCTAATTGATTAACTGGCTAAACGTAGAGCTTCACTTGTTCTCTCCATTGCATTAGGAGCATGAACTCATGCTGTACATGCAAGCTGAGGGAAATGGTTTAAGAGGCCAAATACAATACATTATATTGTGGCAAATGCATGGATCATAGAATATAATTTGTTATGATACATAAAGACAAATGTTGGAGTAATTAAAGCTGGAAGAACCATTTTATGGTTTTGACCATATTAAATTTTGGATGTATTGCAGTAAAAGAAGCAGAGCACTTGGACTGGGCAATGAGACTACGAATAGCTATGGGCATGGCATACTGTCTGGAGTATATGCACCAGTTGACTCCACCTATAACACACAAAACCCTGGAATCCTCTTCTATATACTTGACTGAAGACTATGCTGCCAAAATATCAGATTTCAGTTTTTGGAATGATACATCTATAGCAAAGAAGGAAGCAACTGTCATGGACCTTTTGGAAATCCCATCAGTGGAACCAGAAAGAAATGTTTACAGCTTCGGGGCAATTTTGTTTGAAATGATAACAGGAAGGATTCCAGACTCCGTAGATAATGGCTGTCTTGGAGACTGGGCAGCAGAGTATCTAAAAGGAGAAAAACCTTTAAGAGAAATGGTGGATCCAACTCTAAAATCTTTTCGAGTGGATGAGCTTGAGAAATTGTCTGAAGTGATAAAAGATTGTTTACAACCTAATCCAAAGCAAAAAACAACAATGAAAGAGATCACAGCTAAGTTGAAAGAGATCACAGCAATGGAGCCTGATGAAGCAACACCAAAATTATCTCCACTTTGGTGGGCAGAGATTGAAATAATGTCCACAGATTCAAGTTGAGAGCTGAAATTGAGGCTTGAGTCTAAATATTTAAAATTTTTTATCTAATCTTGTTCCCTGATTTTTTTTGGTTTTAGTTGCGCTGGCTTGCAACGTAGATAATGCTTGTGTATGATGTAAGGCAGAGGAAGATGTTTGTACATGATTTATTGTAAAATTTCACCATAAGAAAATTATAGAATTAACTTCAAAATCAATAAATGTTGATATTTTCCAGAATTAGCCAGTTGAAATTTATGGTTGGCTATCTCACTCTAGTCAATGACCGGTTTTATATTCAACCCTGCAACAACCCCACACTTCTCCCATACTTTTTTCCATAAATTCTGGAAGCCAAGAGGCATTGGTAGTTCCAAAATTGTCCTGAAATTAGATTAGGGACAATCTATTCCATTGCAGATGTTGTGTAGGAGAAAACTCAAAGACACATATATTGACAGACTTTGTATTGTATCTCGTCACGCTAGATGAGCTAAAAAAAACCAAGTTTTGGGGTTAGGTTATTTTTGTTGGGTATATACGTGTGTGGGAATTCCACAAAGAAGTTAAGGATTTTTTTTTTTTTTTTTTTTTTTTTTGAAATTAAACAACAAGAAAGAAGATAAGGAATTAATATAACATAATAGATCCAAAATCCGTAGACTCAAACTTTTGGGTTAAATAATATCCCTATATGTCATATTAAAAGAACTCATTTGAAGTGTCCCTTTTGCAATTGGAGCGAGGCAGGTGGGGCATTAACACATGGAAAACATAAATGACATATGAGAGAGCCCATGGATGGAGCATGGTGAAGAGAAAAATGGGAGCTAGTAGAACTTGTTTGTGGCTTAGAAAGAGTAGGGGAGGTCTCAAATCCACATAGAGGCAATTACTCATAAGCAAAAAAGAGGTCGTTGGGTATACACACGTAAGTGGAAGTCCCACACGAACAAAAAGTAAAGAAGTTGAAGAATTAATATAATATAATTGGATCCAAATCCATAAGCTTAAATGTTTGGGTTAAATGATGTTCATATATGTTATATTAAGGCATCATTTGTAGTCTTCGCATGACATGAAAAAACAATCACTTATATTTGAAAGAAAAAGAAAAAAAATTATGACAAATAAGACACAGATGTTTCTATAATCTTGTTTATGTACAAGAATTGTAAAGTGAAATTCCTACTTCCATCAAGAGACAATTTGGGATGCATATAGTGTAATTGAATTACAAAAACTTCCACTAGCATTAAACCTCCAATGCTCATCCCATGCCCTATTTGATAATATGGACATATCTTTTTGAATCATTTTTACATGATCAAATTTCACCAGAGTGGTCTATGTGGCCTCTTGTAGAATCCCCATGATGGATTCCTTGTTCTTCTCTTTCCTTATTATCAGTTCCAAAATTCTATATATACATACCACTCCCTTGCTCATTTTTCCTCATGACAAATTCCATATCATTGCAATGGTCAGTTTGCAGCTGGATGCTCATCAAGAGCATGATTTCCAGTGAATAATTGGGATATATGGAAAGTTACCATGATTTTTACCCCACAGCTGACAAAGTCAGCCACATATTGACTTCATTTGGAACATAAGGTGCCTTGCTTAAGTTTTTGATTAACAGCTCAATCCCGTGCTCGATTATACAAATCAAGTGTTTCCTTGTGGTCAGGGTCCAAGCAGAGTGCTGCCTGACAATCTTGGAGAGCAGAGGTGAGGTTCCCCATTGACTCGTAAAATGCTGCTCGAAGATGAAGCATTTGTAAGTCAGGCTTGAAAGAGATGGCCTTTGTAAGCTCTTCTACGGCTTCAGTTTCTTTTTGGTCATCCATCAGAACTGGTGATATGTGATTCTGTATGTTAGTATATAAGTTTTGATTTTCCAGGTGATGAAAATGTTTACACACCCCATTCAGAGCAATCAAAAAAAGAATAAAATTCTTAAGTGAAAGCTATGAAACTAGATTGATGATAAATGAGACTCTTCCTCAAAAGCTTACTTTACCCAAATGCACTTTGCAGAGATTGCAGGAATTTTTATTCTTATTTTTTTAGGTCTTGCTACCACCACACTAAAGGTCCCTTGCTACACACCCCAGTCTTGTTATTTGTTTTCTTTCTTTCTTTCTTTCTTTTTCTTCCTATCAGATTTGAAGTAAAGTAAATATGACTGCTTCATATTATGTCCTGAAATTAAACAGAAGGATGTGATCCCCCTTCTCGAAGAAAGACAGCTAGGCTACTGAATAGCTTCCATGACATATGGTACTCACTAGTACTCAAGAGTCAAGATACAAAAATATAAAGATTTCCACTTACTTCCGTTGGAAAAATTATTTTAGAAACTTTTGAAGTAACTATGGAAGCAAATAGTCAGAACTAAGAAGTGCTCATAGTAATATGTATAGCTTTGTTTATGACAGTGAAGCAGAATCCAGGAGTAGTAGAAGCCTGAATACCTCAAACTAGTTAACTTTAGATAATTAGAGCTTTTACAAAGTTCAAAAATTATCACTTATATTTATTGCTAGTCTTTTATTCAACAAAGTTGCACATGGTGGTTGATGGAAAAAATACAAAATAAGGTTCAATGCATCTAGTAGCTTAGCTCTAAGATTTTTTTTTTTTTTTGGTGGGGGGGGGGGGGGGGGGGGGGTGTGGTGGTGTGGTGGTGGAAGGGTTTGGGGGATAAGTCACCTTCTTTCAATTGACTAAGTTGCTGACAGTGTGATATTATCACAAAAATTTGAAGATTTATGACCAAGAAATTATGGACCGTCAAAACAATACTCAGTTCCTCCAGTTAAAGTCAAAAAGTAGTATCTCTTGTTTCATTGCCGATATCCACAGCTTAATTGACTAATATTTTGGAGATAACCAACTGCCTAAAGATTGAACATAAAATCAAAGCTTGTGCTTTTTGATCCCTCCAGGTCCAATAAGTAAAGGACTGAATTTTTTATTTATTTTAATTGCTGATATATAATGATATTGAGACTAATTATTTAGGAGGCACCAAATCAAAACACCAAAGGGCTTAAATTTCATACCTAGTGTAAATCAGTTTTATGTTAAGAGTATAATGCATGGAGCAAGTGATCTAATGGAAGAAATAGATTTTATCATTGGCAATGACTCCTGAACAAACTTAAATTGCAGAGACTGAAAATTACCGAAGGGTAAAAATTAATTACCTGCTGCCCTGTATCTGTATGGATATGTCCTCAGTGGATCCAATTGCGTTGCTGTATCAAGATCAAATTTTGCCATTTCTTGGTCACAATATTCTGACCGTTTCTCATATGCTGATGCATTATTTTGTGCTTTCTCTATTAGCTTGGTCATCTCATCGTATGCAGCTTGCCGTTGATTTTTTTGATGATAAACACGTGCCAACCCTTGATGGGCTCTTGTATGCTTGATGTCAAGGGCATTCATGTAGCAATCTGCTGCCAGATCCAGCTTACCACAATCCACATAAATACTCCCTAGATTATTTAAAGCCTGCAAAATATCCAAATACATGATCAAAAGAGTACATTCAGGCACACATGGAGAAAATGGTAAGGATCACAATACAGATAATACTCACTTGCCCCTTCCGAAGACCATCTGAAGGACATTTAAGAGCTTCCTTCAGAATTTGGACTACATAACTTGAAGATTCAGGATCCAGACTTTTATCTGCCAATATGAATGCTTTAAGGAAAAAAGCTTCAAATGACCTCTGAAGTAAAATGGACTTCTCTGCCCTAGAGAGAGCTTCTTCACGGTGACCAGTGTCATACAAAATCCATCCTTCATATACTAGAATTTCATGCTCAGAGATAGAATGATTTCTAGCCAATCGCAAACTGCGCATTGCAGCCTTTTGACAATTTAGCCTATTAGATCAATGAATATTAGAATTATTCATGGGAATCAATATAGTTAGTTTAGAGCTGATAACAGCCACACAGCAGCATTTATTGTTTTACACACAGAAGAAATATTCCTCTATGTTCTAGATATTGTATAAAGATATAAAACATTAAGAATTTATCAAATCTGTGGGAATAGAAGTAATGAAAACAAGCTGATAATTTGAATCCCCAATCATAGGAAAATGAGAATGCACATGCAGCAATCTATATAATTTGATATGAGGTTATGATTCCATGTGCTGCTGACAGATAAGAATTTATTCTTTGTGCGAAAAGAATGTGATTTCTACCCATAAATTTAAAGTGGAATTTGTAATAATCCAGTCAAAATTATATATTTGAAAAGAACATCATGGTGATTTACTACTTACAATTGAAGAAGAATAAGATAGACAACTCTAAATCAAATTACAAAAAACTAACCGCAAAAGAAGCAGAGATTGCCGAAACCGGAGGAGACTCTTTCCCGGGTCATTTGCCAGCATCTGATGTATGATAGCCAGAGAGCCAACATCATCTATACAAGACCATCGCTGATAGAGTTGCATCCAGCAATCAGCTTGATTCCATTGCTGAACCCGATGGCTGAGGAGCCCAATCAAGTAATCCCCAGTGACCTTCCCATGAAACATCATGTAATTGGGTTCTAAAGTTAAAAGTACTCGAATATCTCTAAGAGCACTTTCATAATCCTCAACTACAAGGAAGAACCAAGCCCGCAATTCAAGGCAATCAGGTGAAAGCTTAAACCCTATAATTTTGTCAATCTCCAAAATGGCTTCCCTAATCTGCTTCTCCTCCACCTTTGCTACAGCTCTGTATTTATATGGAAACAAAAGAGTAGGATCCAATTCAGTTGCAGTTTTCAAGTCCAAGATCTTCTCCCTCCCAACGTTATAAAAAGACCGCTCCTGGTACATCCACCCAACTGGTTTATTTTCAGAGATGATAGAGCTCATCATCTTGTAGGCCGAATACTGTTGTCCTTGCTTGTGTTTTGCTCTTGCTACACCAGCCGTAGAATAAACATGACCTGCTACAGCAGCTGCCTCAAAACAATGCTGAGCATCCTTATACTCTTTTCTCTCAAGCAACACACAACCTAATTGATGTGATACAAGCGCCTTCTGCCACCTCTCTGTTGCACATTCTCTCAATCTCTCCAGTAATATCACTGTTATATTAGATACCATGCTTTCCTCCATTGCAACCTGGCTTAGGAAATAATACAGCAAGAACGAAGCATGCCCCACCCTGGCCAATCTCTCCCTAGCCTCAGAGCCACAAAAAAATTTCATCACCTTCCAATTATAAAGTGAACTCGGGAGCTCTCTTAGCATTACCTGCAAGCAAGATGCCACAACAAGATTCGCTGTCTCTTCCAAACCAAACTCAATAAGAACCAATGCATCCTCCAAATTACCAACCAGTGAAGCTAAATGGGCATCACAAGCAGACTTCATCTCCTCGCAACAGAACCTATTTGCAAAAGAAAGTAGCTCCAAAACAATCTCAGGACTGAAAAAGTCCAACCTTCTAGTTCTACTATACACTTCCGCAGCTCTCATTCCCTTTACAGATATCCCAATTTGTGAGAAATCAATTCTATCCATTTTTGACTCCAAGAAACTACCAAATAGCATAACATTAAGTACTCTTGACAATGCTGCAATTCTATACCGGACACATTTAATTTCCTCATTACCAATACAAAATGAAACATCACTATCCTCATTCAAACCCAAACACTCATTCCCTATAAACATTGACGTGTCAATAACCTCAGAGTGGTCCTTCAGACATTGGCAATTATCATGAATTGAATTAAAAGCATACCCAGATACTAAAGCAGCCTTAGGACAATCAAGAATGTGACCACTACAATCCATAGCTGATACACCAACAAGCTCATCCTCCCTCCTCTCAATCCTCAACCATGCTGAAAGCACAACCTTTGAGTGCACATCACCAGCGTTTTGACGCGCAGCACGGAGACACTGCCGGAGCAGCTTGGGATCACCAAGGCTGCGCAACAGTGAGTACTGCTCAATGCATAGCATTGACTTATCATTGGATTGGGCAGAGCAAGTTTGAAGGCGGCGATAAAGGTCAGCTAAAGTCCCTACAAAGTCAACGGGTTTGAGGTGGGGGTCTATGAAGGGTTCAAGAAGGTCAGTTGTAGGGAGTCCATAAGGAAGATGAGTTGACTCAGATACTGAGACCCAGTTGGAAGGTTTGGACTTTGAAAAGGATTTGATTTTATGGTTGATAAATTTTCCTCTGCTACTTTTACCACCAGTGGTAGTGTCTGAGGGACTAAGAGCATGAACTTGGGTGCTCTTGAATCTCTCTACTAGCTTAAGACCATGCATTTCTTATTGAAGATAAATCTATATAACAGTCTATAACTCAGAAAATGAGATTCACTTGGTTATCCAAAAAAATAAGCAAAGATTCAAGCAGCCTTCATATAGAATAATTATTGTCAAGTTTGATATATACCCAAATGAAAATAAAACTAAAAGACTAGTCAGGATGTGAATGAAAAGTTGTTGTTTACCTCTGGCCTGCAAGTTGCAACCACTGGCAAAAGAGAGAGGTGGTGTGGTGATGCAGGCTATGTGTTTAGTTTCTTGAGAAAAGAATGAAAAAAAATTATTTGTGTCTTTCACTGTGCGCTCTCTCTACAGGCCTAAAACTGATGCTAGTTTTAGGCCTATAGACATCTCATTTCTGTTCTTTCTTTCTTCCTTTGTTTATTTATTCATTTTTTTTTTTTGTTGATGGGACACTTTGTTTCATGCAGTGGATTCTTAAGCAATCTCTCTGTCTCTGTCTGTCTCTCGTCGAGTGTGCGTGTGGGATATAGAGATGAAAAAAATTATATATTAATAATTTTTTAACCACTGCCCTTTTTGGTTACCGGAAACTCACATAGTTGATTAGGTGGCCCACTCCAAAGAACAACGAGGAAGATGGAGTTCAGTACACACTAACCACTCCCATTTCGCCACGTGGCATAAAGAAGGAAAGGAAAGGAAAGGACCCACTTAAAAGTAATAAGTTGGTCAACCGATGGTTTTAATTTCCCTCTAAATTAAGCTACAATCCATCCTTTATTAGCTTAACTTTTAATTAATTATTTAACAGCCAAAAGAAAATGGATTAAAGTGGAACTGCATGTTAAGCAAAGGTAAAGGAGGAGCAGGTAGCATTTTATAATTATCCATCCATTGAATAAGTTCATGGGTCTCATCAACAACACCAAACGCATAAATGTATACATTCTAGGAAGCCTTTATCTAATTTTTAACTCCCTTCTTAAGTTTTCTTTCTTTCTCCCAACTTCTCCTCTTCTTTTGTTTTTTTATTTTTTTATTTTTATTTTATTTATCCTATAAGTGGAGGGAAGGATGCAATCGAAATTTCATCTTTGGGGTGAAAGTATGTACAAACAATTTGCATCTCTTAAGAATAAAATATATAATAAGATTTAAAACTAAATTAATATATGATCATTGAAACTAGTATTTAGGCAGCATCAATGTAATATAAACAAATGAAAGACACAAAATAATCGTTTCTTAATATATTTTAACTCAATCATCTATTAAAAAATAAAACAGAGCTAAATTTTCTTTAACTCATTACAATCATTTATGATTGATTCTTTACTAGATTGTGCAGCAATTTCTTTATTAATGTACAAAATCAAAGAGTCTGTTAGAAAGGTATCTTTAATTTTGTTGCAAATCATGATAGTGAAGATATCTACAATTGCCATTGCACCAACACTTGACCTCTACTTTTCTTTTTCTTTCTTTTTATTATTATTATTATTTTTTTAATTTGCCAACTTCAAATTTGGAGGAAAGGGCAATAGAATTTTGTCCCAAGTTTAAAATATTATATTTTTATTTTTTAATTTTTTTATCAAGCCCCCATGAAATTGAATCCATGTCCTCCCAAATGGGGAGAGCACAAAAGTATCACTTAAGCCAAGGGTTTGGTGGTCTTCACCTCTTCTGTCTCCCTCTATTCCAAACATATCATAAAGAAAGTAATTTAAATATTTTGATAGGAAAAATAGAGTACACGCCACCATTCTCATTAGCTCTCTCATTAAAAATGCCATTTTGACATACCAAAAACCTACTTTATCATTTTAGCACATCATTTTACAACATACCATTTATCAGATGTTTTATTTTTCAATTTTATACATTAAAATAATATTTACTACACATTAAAATAATATATTTACTTAAAACCCAGCAATATACAATCACAAAGCCCAGTGGCAGTTGCCATCAACCAAGAACCAACAACCACCGCCACAACAACAACCACCGTTACAATCACCGCCACAAACTACAACCACAATCACCGGATCCTTCAACAAATTCCAAATCCAAAAACCATAACAAATGAAAAAAAAAAAAAAAAAAAAAAAAAAAAAACTCAAAATCTTCAACAAAACCCCACCATACACAGCACAGCCAGCCACCACCATACCCAAGCACAGCCCATAATCACAATCACATGGAATCCACAACCGAAGGAAAAAAGAAAAAAAAAAAAAAAAAAGAGGGAGATCAGAATAGATCGCTCCACGGCAACGGCCTCAGCGGTGAGGCTGAACTCTAGTGTGAGGCCGAACTCCACAACGGCGGGCTGTGAGAGTGACAGGGAGGCCAAAAAAAAAAAAAAAAAGACAGAGAGGGAGAGTGATAGGGGAAAAAAAAAAAAAAAAAGAGATAGAGAAGGCACAGAGAGAAAGTGACAGAAAAGAGAAAAGGGGAAAAAAAAAGAAAGAAAAAGGGAGGGGTGGGGGTTCTGGAGAAAGAAAGAAGAAGAAAAAAAAAAAGGAAGAGAGGTGAAATTGAGAAGATGAAGTGAGGCGGAGAAAGAAAGAAGAAAAAAAGAAAGAGAGAGAAGAAAGAGTCATAAATGAAAAGAGAGAGATAGAGAGAGAGAGAGAAAAAACGAATTAAATAAGCCAAACAGTGTTTGACATTGATGTCCGTACCGTCTTATATTTGAGACGGTATTGTAGATATGTGTCAAATTTTTTGAGATTTAGAACAGCTGATGAGGGTCCGTTTTTGTGTTTGGTGTGTCAAATATTTAGCATTTGGCACATTTGAGAGAGCTGATGAGAATGCTCAATAGTGAACCATGTGCTCTTCCAAATCTCTTCAAATGTGTAATACCAAAATATTGGACTCCATTCTATGCATCTTTGAAATAGATTGAATATTTGCTATTATAATGACTCTCGATTTATTTTTTTTCTTAGATACAAGGCATATAATTGTAAGCCCCAAACCCATACTAAAAGGTAAGCAAAGTCACTTTATCTATTTTACCTTCTCACATCCTACAGCAGTGGAGCTATTTTAGCTTTTAACACAATAAAATTATATAAACACTATAATAAAATAATATTTCATTCAACCACCAACACACAGCCACAACCACCGTCAAACCCATAAAAATCACTGCACAACCACAACCCCGCCGTGCCCATCAAAACCAGTGAAGAAGAACAAAACAAAAACCTAGAAAAATCAACACAGCTAAATCGAAACCCATGCCCGATACTCTATCTGATTCGGTACTGGCCGACGAGACTTGCGTCGAGGGGCACGGTTTCACGGTCTTCACCAACGAATCGAACCCTAACTGATATTGACCACCTGATTTTGCCGCCAATAGTGTGGCTTTGTCCTTCTTGATCGAAACAGAATGAGTGCAAAGCGAAATGGAATGCTTCGATTTGAGGCCGGTTAAGAAGTGAGAGAGGAAAATTGGGGAGAGAGGGGTCTGTGGTGGCTGGGCTTGTGCAGATCGACGATAGGTCTGTGGTGGAAGAAAGAAGAGATGGAGAGGTAGTGAGGAGAGAGACACATGAGAATGAAATGCAGAAAGAATAAAAAATAAAAAGGTAATGTGAATGCAAAATAAATTTTATTTATTTATTTATTTTTAGCTCTCAGCTACAGTACACAGCAATGAAGGTAAAAAAAATACCTTTAGCTCCACTACTGTAGGTTAATTTTTGTGTTTTGGTGGAGCTAAATAGCTATATAACTATTTAGCTTCACTGTTGCAAGTGTTCTTAGAATAATGCACTAGTTTTTTTTTTTTTTTTTGTTTGAATTTTGGAATGTCAGTTAAATGTCTACGTTAGTTTAAATTCTATAAGAATTTCTTATAACAGCCCCTATTTATACACTCTAATAAAATCTGGCCATGTCATTTAAAAAAAAATTGTAAAATAAGTTTCACTTATAGCTATGATGTTAATAAAAATCTATTAATATAATTATTAAATTCTATATTTATAAAAATATATATTTATAAAAAAGTATATATAGTTGTAGTATATACATACATACACACACACACACACACACATATATATATATATATATATATTGGTTGATACCTTTGAAAAATTGATTGGTAGTTGACCTTTAGAGCATTCACATTAGTGGTCTTAAAAAATTTAGTTTTTAATAACTCAAAAAGTTATTTTATCTATTTTAACACCATATTTTACAATAGACCCAACATCAATAATTATATATTCTTTTTACTACTTCATTTAAATATTTTCTTTATTCTTACTTTATTCTTTGTCTCTTTATCTCTCTTCCTTTTTGTCTCTTTACCACGCACAACTACCAAATAAAAAATAGTTCCCCTCCCCCCCCCCCTCCCTCCCTCCCTCCCTCCCTTTGGAGCTATAGTGAGCTTGTTAAGAGCACCAACAATGGTTGTGCTAGAATTGCTAAAATGCAGTTTTAGCACTACAAATACTAAAAAGCAAGCTACAATGATGGTGGAATATTTAAATTTTTTTGCAAATGGTGAATAGTGAACTGCTATCTTTAGAGCAACCACATCAAAACATGTATAGTCTTCTAAAATACAAAAAATGTACTCATTTTACAGATTTTACCTAAAAAATGCTTCACATCAGTGCTTCTAAAAGTGTGCATATTTGCACATTTGCTACAGTAACCATGCATATATGCACAGCTACTGTAGATCGTGTATCTAATATTTTAGATTTTTTTTTCTCTCTCCTTCACCTAACTCTCTCAGCTTCTCACTCTCACCTTTCTCTTGTTTTATCTCTCCCTCAGTCTCACTGATCTCACCTCAGTCCACTGATCAATCCATCGATCTCACCTCAGTCCACCAATCATTCACAGGAAAATAAGCTCCGATCACGTCAAATCCTTTAAGAGTAGACGGGGTGAGCGGGAGGGACTCAGAAGCGAAATGGAGCGCATGGCGGCGATCGTCGCGAGGAGGTGGTGGTGCTGCGAGGCGTCGATCTCGCTCCGATTTGTTTTGTTTTTTTGTTTGTTTGTTTGTTTGTTTTTGTTTTTGTTTTTGTTTTTGTTTTGGATTGATTGTGGGTGTGGGTTGGTGGGTTTTGATCTTGATCGGCTTGTTTTTTTTTTGTTCATTAGTGGGTTTTAATGATCTTGCCGTCGATTGGGTGGGTGATGATTTGGCTTGATTGGGTTTCGGGTTGGGTGGGTGATGAATGGGTTTGGGATTGAATGGATTTTAGATTGAGTGGGTTGGTTTTCCTTGATGATGGTGGTTGGGTGGTGATGGTGGTTGGGTGTGGTGTGATCATTGGTAGTGATGAACTGTGGGTTTGTGAGAGAGAGGGGCAGTGAGGGAGGGAATAATAAAAAATTGTAAAATAATGAATATTTTATTGAATAAATGTGTAGAATAGATAAACTGATGTGGGTGTTTTGTAAAAGTGGATGTATAAAATAGAAAAAGTAGGTTTTTTCTTGTAAAATAAACAGAAAATTTGCAAAAACTAATATGGTTGCTCTTATAAGCTCACAGTAGCTCCAAAGGGGAAAAAAACTATTATTTATTTGGACAAAGAATAAAGTAAGAATAAAAAAAATAATAAATTTAAATGAAGTAGTAAAAAAAATAGAACCATTGATGTCGGGTGTATAAAGTGTGGTGTTAAAATAGATAAAGTAGCTTTTTAAGTTGTTAAAAACTAAAATTTTTAGGACCACCAATGCGGATGCAGAGCACTAGTATTGAGGGGTGTAAATACTCCCAATTACTATTTTACAACCCAAGACACCTAAAACCCACTTCATTCGGGTTTGTATACTTAAAAAGATTGGCAACCTTATTATAGTTAAGGTTGCATATATGTAATCTTACTGTTCATAGGTTGTAAAAAAAATAAAAATAAAAAATAATCTTGGGTTTGTGTGTAAAGAGAAAAAGAGAGTGAGAGGAAAGAGAGAGAGAGAGAGAAGAGTACTTTTTATTTAGGTAGTTTATATTATTTTATTGAGTTGTATGTGAAAATAAGATTTGAGATGTTCGGTGAGTTATGAAATAAGTGGGTAAAATAGATAAAGTGGTGTTTGAAGATGCAATATATATATATATATATATATATATATATATATATGTAGGGACCAGATTTGGATCCCTAATCCAAAAGATGGATGAACTTAGGCCCAAAAAGTCCAAAACAATGAATTTATAGAGAGTGGATTGGAAAACTGGGCTAAAATGAAGTTGACAACCAATAAAGTAGATTCAAATGATAAGAACAGGTAGCTAGATTGATTTAAACTAGAGAAAATTGTCCTCGACACAATTCAAGGAGATCAGTTCTTATATAATTCTCACAAATTTGGTTACAAATTTGATTCCTGATTGCTACAGTGTTTCACTCTTGATTTCGATCCTCTTCTCCTACTGCTTCCTTCCTCTTTTATACTCTCTTCTTCTCTCATCTTTACCCTCCATGTGTAGGCCAGATGGTTGGTGTTGATACTTGTCCCATCAGCATCTACCATAAGTCTTCATGTAGTAGCTGTAAGGCTGAAAACCATTATTCAGGTTGAAAACCACTATTCAGGCATCACCTCCACATTAATGCGGCAAGAGAGTTAACTGCAGAGCATTTAATATAGTGGTAATAGTTTTCTCCTTAGATATTTTAGGACTTCCCCCTATCCTATGTTTCTGCAATGCCCATCCATATCAACAAAACTTCCTAGAACGTTCCTCTGGACGGTAAATCACTTCTTCTGACCTCGGCCTTGGTTAGTCGAGAAGGCATTCATCCTTAACCCACCCTCTTGGGTCATTATGATCAAAACTAATTTCTTTATTTATTAACACGGGCTCCCTTGACAACGTCTACTCCTCCTCGAGCGATCTCTCGTCCTCGGATTAGGCCTCAGGCCCAATATCTACATAGATAATGAGCTCCTGGCCCAATGCCCCTACAATATATATATTTGCATCTTGGGATACTAGTGCTAAAGATGGCAATTTACTGCTCATCATTTGCAAAAAAATTTAGATATACCATCACCATTGTAAACTTTGCTTTTTAGTATTTAGGGTGCTAAATTGTTGGTGCTCTTAGTACTCCAAGTGTATCAAACATCAATGCCTGACAATTAAACCAATGGCGGAGATTAAAAGAAATGTGAAACACAAGATGTTTATAAAGCAACGAGTACATAGATTTTTAATGATGTCGACTGGATCAGTTTCCATGCATTCCACCAGAAAGAGTTTGAGAAGGGAAGAAAAAAAGAAAAGAATTATTGAACTTTTGAGGATATACAAGATTTGATTTTTTATTTATTTAATTTAATGGAAAACAGATAAATAAAAAAGAGATAAGGGAAAAAAAAAAGAGCTCAAATATGTTAAATATAAAATTTTCCTTCAAGCAAAATTAGAGAGGAATCTCTTTGACAAAAAAGGAAACAAAGAGAAGAATCAGATGAATCTCCTCCAATTCTTTATATGATTTTTCATAAGACCATCAATGGGTATTAATTCACATAATTCATCAAATCATTTAAATGGTCCTACAGACAATGAGGAACCACCTAATACTAAATCCCAAAATTACTTAACTTATCAAATAAAAAACGGCACAAGATAAATTAATATGCAGGACAGCTACGTAACACGTGGAAATGCATGAATATGCTTAACCGTGTCAAAAAGGTCGACCAATTGCAATTATTGTCTTTCTCAAAAAAAAAAAAAAAAAAATTGCAATTATTGTCTAAACCAAATAATTGATGGGTTAGAAAAAGACATTAGATCTAAGTACACTGTTTAAATTTTAGTTAATGGGGACTCATCCTCCACAATGAGGTTCTAGCTTTGATTGGATTAAATAAATTCCTCATTGTTAGGTGAACATCTCTGGAATGTTTAGACAAGTTTACAACTTGCGTACTTTATCTGGGAAAAACAAAGAAAAGAAAAAAAGAGAATGACTAAACTGAACATATATATACCAGACATGAAAGAAGCAAAATGCCAAGAAAAGTAATCACATGCCTAGAATTCCCATGTGAAAATTCTGAAGCACTTTGTTTTTCAATTATCAGTTATTATGGCCATAGGGCTTTTAGTATTAAATTCTTCAAATCTTTGCAAGATATGATGCTTCATGCTTGTCTATAAATACAGTGACAGGTGTTCTCAAGCCTGGAAGTATACGGCTATCAAGAGCTTAAAAAAGCATCTGCCCTCCTAGGAGTACTTAAATATTGAATGCCCATCTTTTTCGGCCAAGGCCCATTAAGCCAGTAGAGTACTTGAATTTTTGGCCTATTGTGCGCGGTTTGGTTGGCTCGATATTTTTTCAAATTTGTTACCGAACCGATAGGGATCGATTTTGTAATAATTAAAACCGATGCATACCGATTAGGGTTGATTTTCCGACCTATGGCAGTGCGGTTTGATCAGCTCAGTTTAATCGGTTATTATCTATCATTCATGGGCATCTTGATAGAGAGAGTCAAGGTGGAAAGCATCCAATTTGTCACCAACTTGTGCAAATGGCCATAGGCCTTTTAGTATTAAATTCTTCAAATCTTTGCAAGATATGATGCTTCATGCTTGTCTATAAATACAGTGACAGGTGTTCTCAAGCCTGGAAGTATATAGCTATCAAGAGCTTAAAAAAGCATCTACCCCCCTAGGGGTACTTGAATATTGAATGCCCATTTTTTTGGGCCAAGGCCCATTAAGCTAGTAGAGTACTTGAATCTTAGGCCTATTGTGCGCGGTTTGGTCAGCTTGGTATTTTTTCAAATTTGTTACCGAACCGATAAGGATTGGTTTTGTAATAATTAAAACCAATGCATACTGATTAGGGTCAGTTTTCCGACCTATGACAGTGCGGTTTGATCGGCTCAGTTTAATCTATTTGGTCGGTTTGATTTGAAACATTAACAAAAAAAGTTTGTTCACATAAAAAAATCTGTTCACCCAAATAGTAATGATCCAAAGACATATTAAATTACTCGCAAACACAAAGACAAATACATACGACACTCAAAAATACGAAGACATATTAAAGTAAGTGCCTAAGTGGGACTAAAGTCAAACACAAATACAAAGTCATTTATTTTATGCCTATGATACACGGTACACATGACACTTAGAACCTCACCAAATACAAAACACTCTCAATCACTCGCAAACACAAAGACAAATATAGATACAAACACAAGCTCTCACCAATAAATCAAAATCATGAACTTCACTTCTCTCATAAAGCCTAAAACCCATTGTACCGTATTTTACAACCCTAAAAAACTACGAAGTACATGAGATTAAGAATCATTCATGCTTACCGTTGGAGCAATGGCGAGAGCTCAGGCGAGCGTCGCTGTGTCAAGCGAGAGAGAGAGAGAGAGAGAGAGAGAGAGAGAGAGAGAGAGAGAGAGAGAGAGAGAGGATATCAGGACAAAAGAATGAATTTATATGGCCTTGAGAATCTGAAAATCTAGCATAAAACGCACTATTTTGCTTTTGTTTTTATGTTGTTTTATTATTTTTTTTTATTAACACTCATATGACATCGTTTCATTAAAAAAAAAAAAAATTAGAACCTGTGAACAACGTCGTATCCAAACTGTGGGGAGAAACGAATGTTGGGTCTAGTATCAGTTCGGTATCGATGTAGATCGGTTTCGCCTTCTTTGATCCAGTGACTACACCGCATCAGCGTCAGAATGGGCTTTGCCCTTCAAATGCCGGCCTTGGCTCATTCGGTCGGCGTTGGTGTCAGGACGGTGTCGTTGGTGCCGGTTAGTTGGGTCGGCTCTGGTATTCATTTGCTCACCCCTAATCTTGAATGCATAATCACAATCACATAGTGAAACCAAAAAAGATGGTGCCCTAAGGTCCGACAAATGGCCATGATTTTACCTTATAATCACTATTCAAAATAGACAGATACAACTACACATAATAAACCTAATGCTTTGTTTAACAACATATAATAAACGTAATGGTGTTTGGTTAGGGTGAAAAGGGAGAAAATGGAATAGGGAGAAAGAAAAAATGAAAAAAAAAAGGTTGATTTTTCATTATTTGGTTTGGGGTGAAAAGGGAGAGGAAGGGAAATAGGATGGATAGAGTTTTCCTCCTAGAGCATTCACATCCGGTCTTCTATATGCCATATGTTGGTATATTTTAGCTTCAAGGCATAAAAATAGAGCATTACCCGGACTTGCAAAATCTTACAATTGCAAAAAAATTTGCAATTGTTCTACAGTGCCATTCTAAATGTAGAATTGCATTGTAGCACAATTGTAAACGAAAATACTATATTTTATTGATTTCACTTTTGTTTTCTCTCATTCTGACTCTCACTTCCTCTCTCCATCTCTCATAGCTCCTCCCTCCTCACTCCTTCTCTCACATCTCTCTCGTTCAAAGCTTGCACTAGTGCTGGGTTTTGGATTTTGGATCGGCATGAATCGACAGGTTACGTTTGGATCGGTGGGCTGGAATCGGTTCATGGTGGATTTGGATTGGTTAATTGGTGGGTTTGAATCGGTGGATTTGTTGATCGGTGGGTGGATTGGTAGACACACCAATGGTGGCTCCGATGGATCGGTGGGTGGATCATTGGGTTTATCGTTAGTAGCTCCAATGTTGATTTTTTTTTTTTTTTTTTTTTTAATGGGTTTGTTGGGATATGTGGGGTTTTGGTTTAGTTTGAATTGATGGTTTGATGGGTTTTTATTTATTTATTTTATGTAGTTTTGGTTTTGGTTTGATGGTGGTGGCATTGCTTTAGGGTGGTGGCGTTGTTTACTGGTGGTTTAATGTGGTTTTGGTTTTGGTTTGATGGTGGTTTAATGGTGGTGGCGTTGTTTTTTTTTTCTTATCTGTTGTGGCCGGTGCTAGAGGTTGAGGGAGAGAGAGGAAAAGGGAAAGAGAGAGAGAAATAGTAAAAAAAATAATAAAAAAGAATATTTAAATAAACTGGAGAAAAAAATAGAGTTAGGAATGTTAGGTGTATTGTAAAATAATATGGTATAAATAATAAAGTAACTTTTGAGATGGTAAAATATAATTTTTTTTTAAACATATGGGATGTGAATGCTAAGTGCATTTTTTTTCCCCTTCCAAATTGGGAAGAAAATGGGGGAGAGAAATGGCATTAAGAAGAAAATTACACCATTACCCCTCAACTTTTCTATCCTTCCACTTTTACCAATAAGGGCATAAATAATTTACTTTTTTTATTTTTCAACCTTTCAATCTTCTTTACTAAACACACGTGGTGAAACACATTTTCTATCCCCTTGCTTTTCTATTGTATCAACCAAATGGAGCCTAATAGTGCATAGACCATTCAACTCTATTGGTTGTCATGGTGCACAGACAATACAATTATAGACATCATAGAGCGGCACATACTTGAAATGTGATAACTACAACAACCACTTGACAAGCTTCTTAATTCATAGTCTGGTAAACAATGGAACATTGGGTGACCACACACACAGCAGTAGAAAAGACCTGTTCCAGTAATGCATACCAGAAGTTAAATAAAATAAAAACTTGAATTCATTCCCATAAAATTTAAAATCTAAAGGAAATAATTAGACCGGGCCCAAACAAAAGTACAAACAATTCTTAGGCCAGCATAAACTCTTAGATAAGTGTTCTATCTTTTGCAAATCAATTTTCTTCCCTGGTCTCATTCTCCCAAGAAAAATAAAACAAAAATTTCATTTGTTTTCTACAAATAGTACTTGACACTGCAATATCATCAGAAATTCAATGCATTTTTCTCCAAGGATGATAACTAGATTGAATTTGACAATCAAATTAAGCAATGATTCAAAATGATTAATAAAGAAAAAAGAGGGGGAAAGAGAGAAGGGGGGGGGGGGGGTGGGGGGGACTCAGGTCACCAACTGAATTTTGTTAGAGGGATAAAAGTAAATGTGATATATGCAATCAGAACTCAGGTTCACCATAATGAATAGTTATTACATACATCACTGAGGTCCAAAACACACATGAGATCCTTTATAGAATAAGAAACTCTACAAGAAAAAGATGGGACAAGAATGCAATAAGAACGTACCTCTAGTATTTATATGCAGTCCACTTACTTATACTGTGCTGAAGCTTTATTTATTATGTTTGCATCAGCCACCATATATATACAGTTATTTATTTCCGAGAACAAGACAGACAGCATATTCCTATATTTCACAATCGATCAGCCTGTAGGAACTGGTCTATCCAACATTTTTGTGGAGCTCAAATCCAGCCAAAACTACATAAAATTAATATTGGTGCTTGTATTAACATGTACAAAGGGCAGTGAAAAAGTGCTTCTGCTATACAATCTTCAAAACTAAACCATATCTTTCGGACAAATCTTAGTTTGAATTAAGTACTCAAAGCATTTTTACGATCCAAAGCTTATATTTCTTCATATAAAGATAGATTAGAGCAGGTCCAATCAAACTTGCATCAGAGAGGTGCTTGCAAAGCTTGAGGTAAGTTTCTACATTTCCAGATCGGTGGATCCCTTTTCTTAAACCCTGCAACACAGCTGCCCTGTCCAAATACTCTGGATGAAAGCCTAGATCAAGCATTTTAATTAGTGTTTCTGCAGCATCATCGTAATGTCCTCCTTTAACATAACCTCTCAACAACCATGATAGGCTTTTCTTCTTGCGTAAAGAGTTTGCAACTTCGATTCTAGTTACCAACCGCGATGTAGCACTGACCTCTTTCTGGGAAGCGCAGATGGCTAAAACAATGTCATACAGGTCTCCATCAGCCTCTTTACCTACAAGCTTCATTTCCCACAGCTGCCTTTCAGCTTCCAGCCCACGACCAGCACAAATATACATAGCTAGAAGCCTCTCATGAACCACCCCAGAAAGTGAAGAGCTTCCCTCTTGAACCACCCAATTAGACAAGCGTACGCCATCAGCTAGAAGATCTGACTGATATTTCTCAATAAGCCTCACATTTTCTTCATCAAGCTCAGCTACCAACCCAGCTCTTGCAAAACTTTTCAACTTGCGTAAAGCTTTTGCTAATTCATTCAGCTCTTTAACCACTGCTGTCATTGCAATGAGGTAGCTGTAGACCTCTGGCTTCAACCCAGATTCTCTAAGATTAATCACCAACTTGACTGCATCCCTGTAGTTACCATCAACCTGGTAGTATATATTTTGTATTGTTATTTACACAAAATTCAGAATTGATCTCTAACTTCAAGCATAAACATCAATAAACATAGAGTACAAATTACAAAGTAACTTAACTTCCCTAGGCAGAGGAAGACAAAAAATAACATTAGTAGAAGTGAAAAAAAAGGACATGTCAATTAGGGAAATAATAAAGATTATGACTTCAGTCTTCAAATAGAATAGAATGGAGGAAAAGAGTAAATGTGATTGATCCTAACTAATTTGTCGAGGAACCATAGCCAACCCCAAAAATTTGGGGACTAAGGCTTTGTTGTTGTTGTTGTTGTAATTACAGAGACACCTGGTGGGCGTTGAATCCACAATCTTACTATCCACCTTGCTCTTATAAGTGGAGTAGGTGCCATATGAGCTACAGCTTGTATATATATTTTAAATCAACCTAACAAAATTCTTTGAGAACTGATTTATAATCAACAATTAATAGAAGAAAAATAGTTGGGAACTCGGGTTTGGTTGACTCATAAAGGTGGTTGATATCCTACATGTCACAGACTATCCTCTTCTCTCTCCCCCCATCTCTCTTTGTCCCAAACATTTAACCCCGCCAGTTTAATAATTTAAATACACATTACTAATATGTGTGCACAAAAGCTAGAAATTTCAACAAAATTCAGCATAGGAATAGCAAATTTGATGGAGCACCCCAATTTGAAACGAGTAAAAAACAGTTAGACATGAACTATTCAGTCTCATCAAAATCATATCTGTAACATAATTGAAAAGAAATGTTTATCCAATCCACAAGACAAAAGACAATCAGAAATTCCAAACTACCATACTAATAACAATAGTAATAATAATAACTATCAAGACAAGATAAGATAACATAGTGACTGACCATCATCTTCCAAGCAAGATATCCAGTTGGTCCTCCCTTATGTCCATCATCGCGAGCATGAGCATGGGCATCAGCATCAGCAAAACCACGCCTTAACACTTCTTTAACAAAGAAAACGACCTTCTCCTTCATCCCCATCTCCCAATACAAAGAAATCACCTTCTCAACCATACTAAACCCGGGTTTAAAGCCGACACAATCCATATCGACTAACAAATCCACCACATCCCCAACTTCATGATGTTCCTTTTCAATCATCTTCTTCACCCAACCACACATTATCGCCACCATAAGCTCCATTGTTTCCTTATCCACCTTATTCTCCTTCTTCAACCACTCAAACACTTCAAGCGCACACCACGAGTCCCTTCCTTCCTGTGCGAAATACACAAGCACTAGCTGCAACTCCTTCGCTGACAACCGTTCGTTCATTTCCTCGAGAATATCGGACGGCTCTCGAGTCATTCTCTCCAATTCCTCTATCGCCTCCAAAAACCCTTCGCTCATTTCGTCTTCTTCTTCGCTCTTGTCCTCCTCCTCCTCCTCGTCGCTCGTCACGTAGTGGTCCAATTCCACCGAATTCGACGACCTGATGAGTTCTCGATTCTTGCTTACTCTTTTGGGGACAACGAAGTAGCTGCTAGGGTTTTGCTGGTGGTTCATGATTTTCCAACAGTTTCTCGCCCAAAAACCACGATGAAATTGAGGAACGAAATACTGGTACCGATGAGGCGAAATCGACGAACGAAACGAGAAATTCAATGCATATGCAGAGGCCATTTCTAATTTCTTCCTGTTTGGTTGCCGAGAAAATAAAGGAAAGATATAAGAAACTAAAATTCTAAACTTGAATTTTAAGTAAAGCTCACTCAAAGACTCAAAACAGGGTTTATCCGATGGTTAAGAGAAAAAACACGATTTTCTTTTTCCCTTTCTTTACTTTTCCAATACACTTTCTCGGCAACCAAACGGGGGAGTTAGGTTTCGGTTTCATAATCAGAGAAAAAAGGATCCATCCATGGATAGACACAAGCGAAGAGAATGGAGAAAAGGGAGCAAAAAGTAAATTGAAGAGAGGTGGAGGGGCAAATTGGGAATATGGAATGAAAAAAAGGAGCTAAACTGAATGAGGGTTTGGATCAGGTAATGGGGATGGTCATGATAGACGGAAGAGTTGTCAGCAGTGGGCAGTGGGTATGGAATGCCGCCGCTGCAAGACAAACCCGTCTTTTTGATAATTTTGGGACAGAAAAAAAACACACACGTTGGAATTTCAGAGACGTGTTCGCATGGAGACTGCACAGCGAATCTAGTAGTGAAATGGGATAGGAATTTACGGGAATTTCCTTGGTTCAACTCGACTTATGTGTCTTTTGCTGGGGTAAAGAGTCTTTCCATACTCTTTTTAGAATTATTTATGAGTTTTGCCAAAAATTTGTTTGCCTTTTGTTTTCACTTTTTTTTAGACTTCATCGATCTATATCTATTTTATATTTATGACTTTATTGAGCCACGCGGCTACATAAAATTAATGCCTTATTTACAATTAAAAACATATAAAAGGTACTTTTTTCTTGTTTCGTGCTTAAGCAAAACTGTATTAGTACTTTTTTTTTTTTTTTGGAACAAACTATTTAGATATATATCCTGTTCAAGAACTTAATTTTCTAAAAATTGAGTTCCCCTTATTAACTTGAGTTTTCTTATTACCAATCGGTATTTCGAGTTTTTTTATTAGTACCGATTGATATTAATTGGGAAATTATTAGTATCAATCGGTACTAATTGAAATCTAATTAATGCCGATCGGTATTAATTGGAACCTAAATATGAAAAAGAGTAAAATACTTTTTGTTGATGACTGTGACTCTGCATTGGACAGCAAGAAACTTTAATGCATTCTATATGGGATTGTGATGCTATTTGATCAGTGTGGGAGGAGGACTTTGGCTGGGTTGATCGTAGGAAAGTTGCTAAGGGCTCTTTTCTTGACTTGGTGGAGTTAATCAAAATTAAACCGGTGGCATTGGAGTTGTTTGCAGTAACAGCTTGGTCTTTGTGGTGCCGAAGGAATAAGATTAGAGTTGAAGAAGCAGCAACACTGCTAGATGAAATTCCTAGTGAGGCTTGGCACTACCTTCATGAGTTTAAGAGCTTCAATGCAACACCTGTGATGTCTAAACCTCAAAGGTGCATAAAATGGAAGCCTCCTGATACGGATTGTTTCACGACAAATTTCAATGGGGCTGTTTTTGCAGATACAGGAGAAGCAGGTATTGGTGTGGTCATTAGAAATTCCAAAGGTCAGGTTATGGCCTGATTATCGGAAAAAATCCCAAACCCTTCATCTATTGTTTTACTGGATTTTTTGGCTGCTAGACGTGTAGCTTTATTCATTAGTGAAGTTGGGTTGGATAATTCTATTCTTGAAGGTGATTCAGAGGTTATCGTCAATGCGTTGAATAAGGGAGACTTATTTAATTCTGCCTTGGGCCATCATTTAAAGGATACTTTGTCGATTGTTAGTTCTCTTTGGAGTTGGTCTTTCTCTCATACTGTTAGACAGAGTGATTCTCTGGCGGATGCCTTGGTTAGGAGAGCCTAGTTGTCTACTTTGTTGTTAGTTTGGATGGAATTTGTTCCTTCAGACATTGTCAATTTTGTTAATGTTGATTTACCAGCTTCTTGGTTAATATAATGTTGGATTTCTTTCCCAAATAATACTGATCGGTATTAATACGATTTCCCTTCAGAAAATGCTCAAAAACCACTACGATTTTTCAGTAGTGACTTGAATCACATTTTTGGCCTTGAAAACATTGAAATTTGGTTTTATCTATTTTTGGAAAAGTTGTAGAGAATTAAATTTCCTTTCAAGAGACACCAATCTTGAATCAGTTAGAATTATAAGCAGAAAGTTATAGCCAAAACACCAGACAGGTGCAGAAGATAACTTAGAAATGGTAAAGTCGAGTTATAAAGGGAACTTGATTTTCTAAAAATTAAGTTCCAAAAGAGGGACACATTGCTACATAGTTTCAAAACAGGGATAGTCGAGTTATTTTTTGCTACTGTTGGTGTTCAATAGCACTATTCCGGTGGATGATTATAAATTTTACACCGTTCCAAATAAATTTCACTTTATATTTCTTTAGACAAAAAATCAAAAACTGTGAGTTTATTCTATTCTTCACCCTCTCTCTCTTTGTATGGTGGTGAACCTTTGGTTTTTACAAAAAAATAAATAAATAAATAGAGGTTTTAATGCCATGTTCCATTTTAGTTTTTTGATTCAAGTTATTGAGTCATATTTCAATCTTTGATAGCAAATTTTGATTTTGACTCTAATTCTCTCTTACTGGACTCAAAACCAAGAGGTGCAAGTGTAGATATAAAAAACTGCCAAAGGTGCATTATTCATAAAACTTCCAAATTCTCTCACACCTCTTTAGAGAAGCAGAAGGAAGATGCAAATGGTATAGAGCGTCAAGAATGGAAAAGAGTCTCATCTGTTAATCAACGATGCCTCCGTTAGGGCACTTTTTCTCTTTCTCACTATTTTTTTTAAAAAAATCTATTTAACTAAGTCTCTAAACCTTTCGACATTACTTACCAAATGCAAAACCTCTACCTCTCTCTCATACGCAGACCCAAGTTATTTTGTTGAAAGCTTGCAAGGACATGACCTTTATATCAGACCATTCTCTCTCTCAATATTTCTCAATTAAACTATGACTAATCTATTTTCCTATTGTCTTCAATTAGGGTTTCTGTCAATTTAGGGATTTCAATTCCTAACCCTTTTTCCTCTCTCTCTCTCTCTTTTTTTTTGGTTGAAGTTAGGGAAACATTCAAAAAATCAAATTCTAAAGGTTTTGTAAGAAAATATTGTGGATATGGATGGATTTTGTGGTGGAGATAGTATTGAAGAGCCTCTCAACCCTCAAAATCTAACAACAATTCTACAAGTTTTGCTTTATCTTCAAGTTCTGCTTTATTTTATTATTTAGGTTTTTCAGATACTTGAATATCTAGATAAAAGATTTGAACTTGATCCACTGGGACCAAATTCGAACATGCAAGTGATTTTGCCACCAATAAAAAGCTGGACAGTTTGTAACGTGTAATTGATTCTTTTGCCCAATTTTGTAGTCTAACTTGCAAACGATTCTAATTGTAAAGCTTGACAATTTGTAACTTGCTTTGGATCCAACGATTTTATGTATGATGCAATATATTTTATATTTTGGAGTTGATCTCATTTTAAATAGCTTTCTCATGCATCGTGTAGGTTACTACTAGTATAATATAAAAGTGAAACATTTGACTTTTTATTATCCACTCCTTATTGTGCCACATAGATTGCTTTAATAGATGACACGTGCCTTAATTGAGTGGGACCTAGCTATTTTTGCAAGTGGAGTTTACTACACATGTGTTTAGGCCTACTCTTAAAGCAACTAGGCTCATAATTATTACTCTGCCTATGTAATCATATTTATGAACCAACCACTCACATATAAGGCAATAACCACACTATCTTCCTCTTTCAAACCCCAATCTTACACTTACATGGATACATCTTCTTCCAAACCCTGTATTTTCTTGCCCTAAACATTGCTGTGTTCTTTACATTGACTTGAACCTACCACTCATATATAACCATCCTTTCTTCCTCTTTCAACACCAGGTTTACACTTACATAGATACATCTTTTTTCCAAACCCTATGTTTTCTTCCCCCAAACATCACCATGAGTTCTTTACATTGAATAAACATGGAAAGAGAAAAAAAATTATTTAAAAAAAAAATTTGAGCAAATGCTAATATTTTTGTTGAAATTCTTACACATCTTCCTCTCAAAGAAATTTGCAACATAAGAAGTAATTCCAAAAGTCTAGAATTTGCCGGAAAACATTTCTTTAGTTGCAAGGAGATGTTTAGCAATCCTACTAGGTTCTACCAAAGTTGTTCATTAATGATCCACCAATGAAACCATGGCGTATTTACGACTTTAACCAACCCGTAACCTTCCATCCCATCAAAAGGGGATACTTTTGTGAGCTAGTGTTTATTTCTATTCAAATATGTGCTGGTAGGCTATCATCGTTGAGCTATCTAAGGAACAATAACTTTAACCTAGTAGAGGTAATTGATTGTTGTAATGGTTTATTGCTTTTGTATCATTACAATTCAGTAACATTTGTCAAATCCTATATAATATGTAATCATTTGACCAAAGAACATGTTGTCCTTCCAAGCCAAGCAAAACGTTTGACGTTTTGTTGACCATTCGTTATTGTGCCACATGGACTGCTTTAATAGATGACATGTGCCTTAATTGAGTGGGACCTAGTTAATTTTGTAAGTGGAGTTTATTACACATGTGTTTAGGGCTATTCGCCAAGCAATTAGGCTCATAATTACTACTCTGCATATGTAATCATGTTTATGAACCATCCACTCACATATAAGGCAATAACCACTCTGTCTTCCTCTTTCAAACCCCAGTCTTACATGTACACAGATAAATCTTCTTCCAAACCCAGTGTTTTCTTCCCCTAAACATTGCTGTGTTTTCTTTACATTAACTTGAACCAACCATTCACATATAACTACTCTTTCTTCATCTTTCAAACCCTTGGCTTACACTTACACATATACATCTTCTTCCAAACCCTGTGTTTTCTTACCTCTGACATTGTTGTGTGTTATTTACATTGACTTGAACCAACCACTCACATATGACAACTCTTTCTCCATCTTTTAAACCCCAGGCTTACACCTACATAGATACATCTTTTTCCAAACCTTGTGTTTTCTTCCCCAAAATATTAATGCGTAGACATCGCATTTTGTACCCTTTATGACTTGGGGTCTTGTTCCCCAATGATGCTGAAATATTAAAATGGAAAATATAACTTTTAATGAGCAAATAAATCTATTTTTGAAAAAGTAAAGCCAAGGAACCCTCGGCCTGAGCACACAGGAATAAACTTGCACACATGGCCATGATGCATGCGTATGCAGGCACAAACCTGCGCACGCATATAGGGTTTTAGAAACTATGAAAGGTAAGTTTTCTACATTAAAGACTGAGGTTTGAAATGAATCCCACATTGTCTAGGAGCTATTCTAAACCTCCATTTTCACAATATAAATAGCCATACATGGTACCTTTTCACAATAGACAGCAATCCAAAGGGAAAACACTAAGATTCACTAGAAATAGTGAATCAAAGAGGGAGTTTTTAACAAAATATTCTCAAGTCAATTTTCTTTTAATTGAGGCCCTTTTTGGCCTTGATTTTTGAGTTTAAGATTACAAATCACTTTTTATTGATTGTGAATAGATTTGACTAAGTGGAATGGTAAAAAATAAAGCTTGAAGAGCTTTTGTTTTGAGATATTAGTTTTTTCTTTCTTTTCCTTTAGTTTGATTCTGTTTTTAGTAGTTTAATTGTTGTTTTGTGTTTATAAATGTTTGCTTAGCTTAGTTTTATTAAATCTTTATTGTTCTAAGCATGTTAGGTTGTTTGTCTCTTTATTTTAAGTGTTGTTCTGTTTTTTGTGCATGTTGCGTTTCTAGGTTAGGGTTTTTGAGCAAACCTAGGCATGCATGCATCTTGCATGCGTGCATGGGTCAAAGTATGCACATGCATGTAGCTAACTCATGCACGCATGCCTCTGCATGTGCACGCATACTGCTACCCAGAAACCTTAATCCAAGTTTCTACTTTGTTTTCTTTGCTTATTTCACATGTTATGCCTTTGTTTTGATCATTTTTCATAGATATAAGGCTCTACTTTATTGTATATTTCTTGTTTGTCTTCCACATGTTAAATTAGAGTTTATCTTTTGATGCCATGAACACGTATTCACATGTTCATGCATTAATGCCATAGGTGTTGAGATGCAGTAAGGTAAGTGAGGTAAGTTATGCATTCACATGAATACGCATGATGTATGTTTAATGATAGATATGAACATGCTTGTTTGGATGAGTTATTCTTAATCACATATTTACTTGGATCTTTCTATACTTGTATTTCTGCCTTGATTTAATGTTTACATGCTTCTACCTTGGATGTAATATGATGACATGATGCTTGATGAATGCTAGGTTGATATGAGATGCCATGATAGATGTATGTTAGGATGCATTGTGGTATGCCATGATAGATGAATGATTAGGTTTTGGGACAATTGATGCCATGTTGTATGTTTAGATGTATACTAGTGTGTGTGTTAGTATAGATACAATATTGAATATGCCTTTAATAGGGTTAAGACATAAGACATAATGAGTGGAAGCCAACCCTAGGGTTGGATGGTTTTGGGTGCCTAACACCTTCCCAAAATCGTACGTAAACTCCAAACCCATACTTTGATAGTAAGATCAAAAGGTCCTTTCTTGAGAGGACGCTATATTCATGGTTTCTAGGCCATTGCAAAACTAGGTGGTGACTCCCCGTTGTGTCCACAATTCCTTACATTGGCTAAACATGGAAGGAGAAAACAATTTTTTTTTTAAAATATTCAAGCAAATACTAATATTTTTGTTGAAATACTTGCACATCTTCATCCTAAAGAAATTTGCAACATAAGAAGTGTTTTCAAAAGTCTAGAATTCCTTATAAAAAGCCAAAATATGTTGCCAAACATTTCTTTATTTGCAAGGAGATGTTCAACAATCTTACTAGGTTTTACTGAAGGTTCTCCATTGATGATCCACCGATGAAACCATGGCGTCACTACGACTTTAATTAACTCATAACCTTCCATCCTATTAGAGGTGGATATTTTTGTTAGCCAATGTTTATTCTCATTCAAAATAAGTGCTTGTGGGCTACCATCGTTAAGCTATCTAAGGAGCAAAACTTCGATGTAGTTAAGGTAATTGACTGTTATAATGGTTTGTTGCTTTTGTATCATTACAATTCAGTAAAATTTATCAAATCCTATATAATTTTTAATTCTTTGACCAAAGAACATGTTGTTCTTCCAAGCCAAGCGTAACATTTTGACATTTTGTTGACCATTCCTTATCATGCCATATGGATTGCTTTAATAGATGGCACGTGCCTTAATTAAGTAGGACTTAGCTAAATTTGTAAGTGGAGTTCACTACACGTGTTTAGAGCTGCTCTTCAAGCAACTAAGCTCATAATTACTGTTCTGCGTACATAATCATATTTCTGATCCAACCACTCACATATAAGGCAATAATTATACTGTCTTCCTCTTTCAAACCCAGTCTTAGACGTACACGGATACATCTTCTTTCAAACCCTGTGTTTTCTTCCCCCAAACATTAGTGTGTGTTCTTTATATTGACTAAAAATGGAAGGATAAATCATTTTAAAAAAAAAATATTCGAGAAAATGCTGATATTTTTGTTGAAATACTTGCACATCTTCCTCTTAAAGAAATTTGCAACATAAGAAATTCTTTCAAATGTCTAGAATTCTTTATAAAAAGCCAAAATTTGTTGCCAAACATTTCTTTAGTTGCAAGGAGATGTTCAACAATCTTACTGGGTTCTACCAAAGCTTCTCCACTGATGATCCACCAATGAAACCATGGTGTCACTACGACTTTAACCAACCCATAACCTTTCATCCCATCAAAGGTGGATATATTTGTGACCCAATGTTTATTCCCATTCAAATATGTGCTGGTGGGCTACCATCGTTGAGCTATCTAAGGAACAACAACTTCGACCTGGTTGAGATAATTGATTGTTGTAATGGTTTGTTGCATTGCTATTGTTACAATCCAGCAACATTTTTCAAATCCTATATAATATGTAATCCTTTGACTAATGAACATGTTCTTCTTCCAAGCCAAGCAAAACGTTTGACGTTTTGTTGACTACTCTTTATTGTGCCACATTGACACTTTAATAGATGACACGTGCTTTAATTGAGTGGGACCTAGTTAATTTTGTAAGTGGAGTTTACTACACGTGTTCAGGGCTGTTCTTTAAGTAACTAGGCTCATAATTATGAACCACCTACTCACATATAAGGCAATAACCTCTTTATATTCCTCTTTCAAACCTTAGTGTTTTACTTACATAAATACATCTTTTTCCAAACCTAGTATTTTCTTCCCCCAAACATTGCTGTGTGTTCTTTACATTGACTTGAACCAACTGTGGGTGCAAGCACTTGCGACGATTCCTTGGGTTTCCCCAAATTTGTAGGAAGTATGCCTTAGCCTAGGGTGGACCATGGTAGAGGGGGTAAATGGAGTTGCCACCTATATTAGGTCTACGAACCATAAATATAGTGCCTTTCATGGAAGGACTAATCTTTACTAGAGCATGTGTCTGGAGTTTAGGTATGGGGATAAGAAGGTGTTAGGCACCTAGCAATGTTTTGATTGGAGGCCAAAAAATAACTTTCTCTAGTAAGGTTTTGATTGGAGACATATGATAAGTATTTATAAGTTAAAATTAGGGTTTTTTTTTTGGGGGGGGGGGGGGATTTAATGGTCTTTGGACGTTCCCAAGGGTATAGGGGCTGGCTTGCATCAAAGCATGATGTTTTGAGACCTTAAAATGAAGTTTTAAAACCCAGAAAATCGGACTACTCAGTTGGCCCAACTTCAAATGGTCATAACTTACTCGATATAAGTCCAAATTAGACCAAATTAGTGTTCAAATTGAAGCCTAGGATGTCTACCTTCCAATGAAATAAACCTCACTTATACATTCTTTGTGGATAAAAAGTTATGGTCAAAGCAGGGAGCAAATATCATTTTTCAGTATTGATTTCAAAGTGATTTGAGCACTTTTGAGTTGTGATTACTTCCAAACTATTGTGAACTCTTTAATTACCCTTGGTTGACATAGGTCAAGCTCATAATTGGGGTCGGGGACCAAAATTTATTAACGGGTACAAAATGCGGTATCTACACACACTAACATGCATCTAAAACAAACAATATGGCATAATCATCCCCAAACCTAGCATTCATTTATCATAGCATAATTAAACATATATCTCCAAGGACAAAAAGATCATAAGGCAAATTAGGATAAGCATGTTATAGCATCTAAATATCAAAGCATGAGATTCAATCAATCATATTATGTTTATCAACCAAAACTTACTCAACGACCAAGTCAAATACATGTTCATAGTATTGTGCATGACTTACCTCACTGCATCATAGCACTTATGCATTAATGCATGATCATATTCAAATGCATGTTCATGATATTCAAGCAATCTAAAACCCTAATAAACATAAAAGAGATAAACCAAAGCAAATCGAAACAAAACAAGATAAAAAAATGTATACAGATATGAAAACTAGGTTAAATAGAGGCTAAACAAACAAAGGAAAAAAAAAAATAGAAGGTGAATTGGGGTTTCTGCTCAAGAGTATGTGTGTGCATACATAAGGCATGCGTACGTAGCCCATCTGTATGCGTACGCATGCAAGCAGTATGCGCGCGCATACACGCCGTAAAAAAACCCTAACCTAGAAACTATAGAATAGAAACATAAAAATAAAGAATCTTACAACCTAACATACTCAGAATAAAAAACACAGAGCAAACCTAAACTATACAAACATATTAAATCAAACAAAATACATATATAAACTCAAGATCAAAAGAAAAGTAAAGAAAAGTGAGGAGCCAAAGTTAGAAACTTTACCTCGACACTAAAACTCTCTAGAGCTTGATTTTGAACGTTCATCTCAGTCAATCTATTCACAACCAAATCAAAGATGAGTTAGTAACCTAAGAACTCAAAGATCAAGAACAAAAAAGGTCACAATCAAACAAAACTTGACTTGAGGGTGTTTTGTGAAAAACTCCATATTTGATTCACTATTTTCTAGTGGGCGTAAATGCACTTTTAGTCCCTACATTTTGATGTTTTTCCATTTTAGTCCCTACATTTTATTTTTTCCACTTTTAGTCCCTAAAATCAATTAACGCGTTCCATTTTAGTCCTTTCCGTTAGCCCACAACCGGAATTTGCTTAGGTGGCAGCCGGGGGATTAAAATAATAATTAAAATGCCACATCACCATGACACTTCAGCATATAAATTTAAAAAATTAATTTATTAATTTTAAAAAAATTTAAAAACATAAAAACAAAATTTAAAACATAAAAATACATCAATTTGAATCAAACACACAAAAAACCCAGAATTGTGGTGACTTTTTTTCTCTCTCTTCATTCTCTCATCTCCTCTCTCTCTCTCTCTCATGTTGCTCTCTCTTCTCTTCAAACCCATTCTCTTCAAGGCTGCCACCCATGGTCATGAACCCCATCATTAGAGCCACCCATGGCCGGACCCACTGTCACAGTCCTTCTCTCTCTCATTACAAATCAGCGGATGGTGTCGAGATTGGTGTTTAGGGTTTGGTTGTTTGAAGATCGGCATTTGGGGCGTGGAGATCTGCCTTTGCCATAGTGGAGATCGACGTTTAGGGTTTATATAGGGCGTGCAGATCAGCGTCAGCATGGTGGAGATTGGCGGCTTGTGGAGGTTATGGGCCGTGTGGGTTGTGTGGTGGAAGTTTTGGGATGTGTGGGTCATATGGTAGAGGTGGCTTGTGTGGCGGTGGCGTTGTGGCAGTTTCTGGGTTTGGATATGGTAGAGGTGGGTTGTGTGGCGGTGGTGTGGTGGTAGTTTCTGGGTTTGGTTGGCAGTTTCTGAAAAAGCAACCCATGGTCTCCACAAAGCAAAACCCAAACCCACAACAAACAAAACCCATACCCATGGTGAGTAAACCCAGACCCATGGCGAGCAAACCCACGACAAACCAACAGCGAGCAAACGACGAGCAAAATACATGCAAACGGCGAGCAAACCGAAAACCACCAACCCAGATCGTAACCACCGAAACACAAGACCAACACTCTAAAACCCAGACCGCAAACCGAAAATCACCAACCCAACTACCACCCAAATCGGCCAGCCACCACCATTGAAACCCAAATCGCAACCCACTGACCAAAATCTTAACCCACCAGCCAAAATCTTAACCCACTACACCCAAATCACAAGACCCACTGATCCACAGCCCCTCCAATCCACTGCCAAAAAATCGAGAGAGAGAGAGAGTCCAAGAAAGAATAAAGAAGAAAGAAGAGTGAGAGAAGATGATTTTCTGGGTTGTAAGTTGATGGCTGATGACAGATGTTCTTGGTTTGATTTTCTGATGTATTTTTATGTTTTAAATTTTGTTTTTATGTTTTTTAATTTTGTTAAAATTAATAAATTAATTTTTTAAATTTTTATGCTGATGTGTCATTGGTGATGTGGCATTATTATTATTATTTTAATCCCTCCGGCTGCCACCTAAGAAAATTCCGGTAGTGGGCTAACGGAAAGGACCAAAATGGAACGCGTTAATTGATTTTAGGGACTAAAAGTGGAAAAAATAAAATGTAGGGACTAAAAGTGTATTTACGCCTTTCTAGTGAATCTTATGTGTTTTACCACAGGAATTCTAACATCATTAGGGAATAGGCGCCTAAGTTGTAAGGGATACAAAATGCGGTGTTTACAGATGCTCCTCTTTTGATTCTTGAGCTCCGCTAATGTAATCAAAATAATAAGAGACAAAATATTTTGTTTCGACATACGGCTTGGGCCCAACCCACGCACACGACAAATAACACGTATACATAGGGTAGGGTGCAACTCCGCAAAATTGTGTGAGATTCATATGTCTGAAGTCCCACAGGTGTTACTCGAGAAACGAGCAATGACAGGTTCACTATCCAAGAACTTGTTTTGCCAATTGCAAGCAAAAGGCAAGTGACTCACTATCCTAGAGTCACTAAAAAAGGAAAACGAACATGGCCAATGACCTCAACCATCAACCAAACAAACAAGATGCTATTACAAGCTAAAAAGGATATATATTTGTGGTGTCCATCTAGGGCTCTTGACTCAAACTTTTCTGGGTGGTTGTCGCCTCTGGGTCGTTTCTGTCTCTATCTTAATCTCTTCTAATCTAGCGAGGCTCTTGCCTCCACGTGACTTCTATCTCCATCTTAATCTCTTCAATTCTAGGTGACTTGCGCCTCGATTCTGGTGTACATGTTCTATTCCAAGAAGGATATGTACTCAAGTTCTATATTCTTCTTTTCTCTTCTTATCTTGGGGATCTGTGCCTGCATATTTAATTCCTGAAGTATATGTGCACAAGTATGGTGATGATCTTGAATGGAAAGCTCACTTGAAGGGCTTCTCAACATGCATGGGGGTTTACTTGATGATTCCAACTCACGAGGGAGCTTTTCTAGGTAGCTTTCGACTTACGAGGAAGTCTTTGACGATGTAGGATCCATTGGGGAAGATCCTTCCTTTATGACTCACTAGGGAGTTTGTGTTAGTTCTAACTTAGGAAGGAGCTTCATTGGTAATTCTTGACTTTTTAGGGAAAATCCTTTTCCTCGTAACGTACGAGGGACTTATCTTGGTGCTTTGGACCTGCGGGGAGGTCCTCGATGATTCAAATTCACTTGGAGAAAGTTTTTCTATCTGTGACTTACTAGAGAGTTGGTAGATGGTTTTAACTCACGAGGGAGTTTCCTTGGTGACTTCTAATCCACTGCAGGATGCTTTTAGGATCCTTTTAATCCACTGGGGAGTGCTTTTAGAATCCTTGTGTCTTTCAACCTGCTGAGGGTATTTTTGTCATTTTAGTGTTTCTTTTTTACATTCTTGATAATGCATGGTCCATTGGGGATTTTCTTTGAATTTTTCTTGCATTTCCCATCTGTTGGGAGTCCAATAGGGATTTTCTAATAATTTTTTTTGGGTGCTAAACTACACGTAGTTTAGTGGGAGGCCTAAACTACATGTAGTTTAATCATTAGACGCCTTCCCGCCTCTTCATTTTTCTCCAACGGTTACCAATTGTTTCTTTTTTTTTTTTCTTATTCTTCATCTTCCTCATCTTTTCACATTCTCCCTAACTTTTCAACTTTCATTTTCTCTCTACAAAAACCTCTGCCCTTTCTTTATTTCTTCATCTCTCACAATCTAAAGCTTTCATTTTCTCCCAAACTCTCTCTCTCTTTTCCAATGGCACTCAAGACCAAGACCAAGAAAACCTCTTACGTGATTTCCGGTGAAGTCCTCAATCTCACTCGTTAGGATGGAGCCATAAGGCTAACAAAGTCTCCTCCACTGAATTTCAGGCCATAAAACCACCTTTTAGAGGGCGCACAGACCAGATTGGTAAGTTTTTCAACTTCTCTCATTTTCAAGTTTTGATTATGATCTTCTGTTTAAATCCATTTTTGGACTTGTCAAAGCTTGGGTTTTGTTGTGAGATGGGTCTAGATGAAATTCTGATGTCCTAGGAGGGGTAGGAACATGTTTAGGATGATTTTGATTCATAGCATGTTGAAATTATCGAGGGAACCATTCACATGTGTGCAGGTGGTCTTCATGCATATGCATACACACTTCTTGCGTATGTGTCCGTGTTCATTAATTCATTATGGATGCATGCAGGACCCTACGTACGCATACACGGGACCTACATATGCATGTTAATGCTCAGAAACCTCATCTTTTGTTTAGTTTTTTTTTTTTTTGGCTTAACCAATCATGATTCTTATGCTCCTTTTCATCCTCTTTTGTAGGTCTTACCACCTTTCATGGGTAGGGGCAGTACTAGCCTTATGTCTTCATGGTACGGGGTCCTGGCCAAGGATACAATGGCCTTGGTAGACATGGCCGGCTTCAAACTTGTCGGTCGTTTGCTTCTGGAGGGTTCTGCTAGTGGCATTCTAGTGCGGACACTAGCTGAGAGGTGGTGGAATACCACCTATACCTTTCACATTGCTGAGAGGGAGATGACGGTGACTTCCCATGACTTTCATCGGATGATGGGTTTGAGATTTGATGGACCCCTCATCGATTTAGAGGATGAGTCAGGTATTCAACTTGGCGTAGACCTATTAGGGCGTAAGTACTTGAGTGAGAGCATTTGCTACTTTGATCTGGAGGTAGACTACAGGCCTTGTTCTCAAGTGATGCTTGGCGATTGTGCTCGGATTGCTAGGGCATTCTTGTTGTATTTGCTAGGGGCGTATGTCTTCGCCAATGGAGGGCAGACATTATCTTTAAGGTGGCTAGCTCTTTTCCGTGACTTTGAGCATGCTCGAGAAGTGAAATGGGGCCAGGCTTGCCTTGCCTGCCTTTATTCGGTCTTGGATACCTTGAGCCAAGGGACCTTAGGTTAGCTGGCTGGGCCTTGAAAGCTCCTTGAGGTTAGACCCTTTTCTTTTCCTCATATAGTTCCACAAATTGTACTTCGTATTCTTGGAAACTGTATTTGTTCATATGTCATCTAGGTTTACAAAACTGTATTTCATGCTCTTTGCAAACTGTATCTATGCTCTATCTTGCAAATTGTATCTCTATCTTGCAAACTGTCATCTTGCAAACTGTCATCTTGCTCTTTTCTTTGCAGCATTGGGCCTTAAACTATGGCCTTGTCACCTGTGGTGCAAATGTGGACCTAAAAAACTCCCCCTCGGTTTGAGCTCATCTCAACAATCTCTCCTTTGAAGATGTGAGTAAAATTCTTCTTTCCTAGCTATCATTGCATGTTTCAAAGGTTTTCTCTCTAGCCATGAGTGCTTTTTATAGATCACTTGGGGACCATAGGTGGGTGTTCCTCCCATTGCTGACCTTGGTTTGGTTTTTTGTTGACCACTCTTTATTAAGCCACATTGACTGCTTTAATAGATGACATGTGCCTTAATTGAGTGAGACCTAACTTATTGTAAGTGGAGTTTACTACATGGGTTCAGAGCTGCTCTCCAAGCAAGTAGGCTCATTATTATTGCTCTGCCTACGTAATCATATTTATGAACCAGCCACTCACATAAAAGGCAATAACCACTCTGTCTTTCTCTTTCAAACCCCAGTTTTACACTTACACAGATACACCTTCTTTCAAACCTTTTGTTTTCTACCTCCAAACATTGTTGTGTGTTCTTTACATTGAATAAACATGGAAGGAGAAAACAACTTGTTTTTGAATATCTGAGCAAATGCTGATATTTTTGTTGAAATACTTGCACATCTTCCTCCCAAAGAAATTTACAACATAAGAAGTGCTTCCAAAAATCTAGAATCCTTCACAAAAAGCCTAGAATTTGATGCCAAACATTTCTTTAGTTGCGAGGAGATGTTCTGCAATCTTATTGGGTTCTACCAAAACTTCTCCATTAATGATCCACTACTGAAACCATGGCGTCACTACGACTTTAACCAATCCATAACCTTCCATCCCATAAGAGGTGGATATTTTTATGAGCCAATGTTTATTCCCATTCAAGAATGTGCTGGCGGTCTACCATCTTCGAGCTATCTAATTGGAACGATTTTATTACATTAATACTTTTTGTTGCAATAATATTTTGCCATGAAGTTTATTGCAACAATGCACAATGACTTTTTTTGTTGAAATGAAATCTTATTATTAAAACTTCAACTTTTTTGCAACATAAAATATTGTTACATAAACCCTTTTTTATTATAGTCTATTCTCATTCCTTCTCATAATGTTTTATTTTATGTGATCTATTATATTTACTTTATATAGTGTAAAGTATTTGCCTTTAATTTGTTAGTAAGCTTTCTATCAATGGAATGAATAATAAATGTCTTATAGAGAATTAATACATTGGTAAATTACAAAGTTGGTCCCTATCCTTTACATCATTTTTCAATTTGGTCTGTAACCTTTCAACCGTGTCAATTTGTTCCTCAACCTTTTCAGTGGAGTGTAAGTTTAGTCTTTGCTGTTATTCTTGGATGGAAAAAGTTGATCGGTCAAATAGAATAATTTAAAAAAAAAAAATGTATTGCATCATTTGCCAACTATACTGCCATGTCAGTTTTTTAAAAATAAAAATTACCCAAATTAAAACTAAGATACGTGATTACCAAACTTCTTAACTCATCTCCATCTCTTCTCCCCCCCCCCCCCCCCCCCCTTCTCTCTCTCTCTCTCTCTCGTTAGTCACCACCAACTAAACCCATCTCTGCCTCTTTTCCCTCATCCTTAAGATTAGCATTTACTGCACCATTATCAAATGCAGTGCAAATTCGCAATGCAGAAAATTCAAATCCACATAAACCTCAATTGTTCACACATTGGAACCCTTCATTTAATCTCTTGAAAGCTTCATTGTCATTTATAAAAAAAATAAATCAATATAGATCTATGCATAACCACAATAACAAAAAAGAAACTGTCAGAAAGAGAATTGTTTTGGAGTAATCAAGGATGTAAGAAATAGGAATACCAGAAGGGACAAACCCAAAGAGAAAATTGTTTTGGACCTCTAGAAAGTCCTACGGTGGAATATCGGTCAGTCTAGCTGGAATTCCACCAGAGAAGCCATTAAAACTCAAATCAAGCCCTCTTAGCATCTTCAAGTTCCCTAAGCTTGTAGGAATTGGACCCATTAGTCTATTATATTGCGAACCAAGAACACTTAGGCCTTGTTTGGTTTAAAAAAATGGTCACTCATCACTCAGTTTTCATCACCCATCACTCATCACTCATCACTTAAAACATCCCACCCCGTTTGGCACTATCACGCACTTGTCATCACTCAATATTTTTCAATTATTTGTGGGCCCCATACCTGTACCTTGTGCAACTTTTACTTTTTTTTTTTTTTTTTCCTTCAACCCCTAGTACCCAAACTCACCGAACCTAGTGAAAAAAAAAAAAAAAAAACCAAACTCACCGAATCCAGTGAAAAAAGAAAAAGAAAAAGAAAAAGGAAGAACTGAAGACCGAACCAGTGAGTGAAAAAAAAAAAAAAAAAAAAAGGAAGAAGAAGAAGACCGAACCCAGGAGAAGAAATGAATAAAAAAAAAGTCAAAGGTCAAAAGGTGCGGCTGTGGGTCCCTCCATGTGTGTTTAATTACAAAAATACCATTGAGTTATGAGTTATGGAAATTGAAAACAGCTAAAATGTGTTTTCAGTTTCCATAACTCATAACTCAAAAATCAGAGAATTGAGTGATGGAAACTGAGTCACAGATCATGAGTCATGGAGTCCAAACAAGTGCTCTTCTGTGGACCCCACCAGTTTTGGATCATGAGTTATGAAAACAGGATGATATAACTCAAAACTCTCTTCATCCAAATATCACCTTAGCCTCTTCAGATCTTGAGGATGAGGGAGAAGAGATGGAGATGTGTTTGGTTGTTGGTGATTGGTGACTAATGAGAGAGAGAGAGGAGGAGAAGAGTTAAAGATGAGTTAGGGAATTTTTAGTGGTCACGTGTCTCAATTTTAATTTGTTTTTATTTTTATTTTTATTTATTTTATTTTTTTAAAAAAAACTGACGTGGTGGCATAATTAGTAGATGATGCGGCATTGAAAATAATTTTTTTTATCATTTTGTTTGATAGATTAGTTTTTTTTTTCATCCAATGGATAATGGCAGGAACTAAATTAACTTAGCAATGAAAAGATTGAGGACCAAACTGACACAGTTGAAAGGTTAATGACCAAATTGAGATATGGTGTAAAGGATAGGGATCAATTTTGTAATTTACCCAAAATAAATTAAAGAGAGAAATGGTAATCATTTAAAATTTTTTTGAGAGAAATTGTAAGTAAGCTTAACTAAGAAGAACATTATTTGATATGTTGTGATCAGTTGATATGTAATTCAGTATTAGCTTCTAGATGAATATTAGTGCTATTGTTGAATTATTAATGTCAATTGAAATAATATCTTTATTAAGTAGATTCTTTTACTAAATTGTTGAAAATCTTCATTATGATCGTAATACAAAAATTATTGTATTTATCTAAAAACAAGTATATGATAGATGTTTATGTAGTTTTTGTGGCGAATTTGTAAAAATAAATGTATGATACACGCAGTGGCAGCTCCCGATTTTTTTTTTTTTTTTTTTTTTCATGTGAGTCATTAAGAAACTTAAATTAACCAAAATTTAATAAAAAAAGAACTAGAATATATTGAGTTATCGACACAAAACACACACACACACACAAATACATGAAGTTTTAAATTTTCATTTTACAAGTTTTCATATTTTGAAATTGTTACATGATAGTTCAATTTTTTTTTTTTTTTTTGAGATAGTTTCAACTTATGGTGTCCACTCCTAATGATAGCTCTTTTTCATCAGATCAAGACACCAATAAGTTTTTTGTATAGGCGTGGATTGAACCTCAGATATCTTATTTTACCATACTATATTCAATGGTGTTTCTCCTGAGCAATTTAAGAAAATCTCAAATGTTGAGGTTGCTAAACTACATGAACTATTCTTGAAACTACTCTTGAAGGAACAAAAGCTGTTAAAATTAACAATCTTCAATAACTAACTACAAAATTTGAAAACATAAATATGTTAGAAGATGAATCTTTTGATAATTTTTATGCCAAGCTAAATGATATTGTAAACTTAGCCTTAATTAAGGTGAAGTTTATGATAGTCTTAAGATTGTTAGAAAAATTATGAGATCTTTGACTGATGATTTCAGACCTAAGGTTACAGCCATCATTGAAAGTAAAGATATTGACTGTATTCCTATGGAAGAGTTGGTTGGATCTCTTCAGACTTATGAATTAGATTTTCCTAGATCTAATAAGCAAAAGTCTATTGCATTGAAATTTGTTGATGAAGTTGACTCTTCTGATGATGAATTAGCCTCAGTTGATGTTGCTTACCTAGCTAAGCAGTTTAAGAGAAACTTTAGAAATAGAGGATTTCAAAAGAATTCTAAAAAACCCGATCCTCCCAAAAAGGAACAAACATAAAATTTGAAATCTTCTAAAGATAAATTAAATTAATCTCTTAACAATTCCTTGAGATAGCAATGCTTTGGCTGTCAAGGCTTTGGACACTTTAAGACTGAATGTCCCACCTATTTGAGGAGCAAAGGGAAAGCTCTTGCTGCTACCTTCAGTGATGAAGAGTCTGTTGACTTTGAAAGTGACCAAGAAGGAAACTTTATAGCCTTTATGGCTATTTTCAATGAAACTGAGAATGATAATCTTGAACCTAAAGTTGAATCTGATGTCATTCTTGAGGAAGATGCAAATTTACAAGATGCTTACAACAAAATGCTGCTCATTCTGAAAAGAATGCGAAAATTGCTCAAACTAAATTGAATGAGATGAAAATTGAAAATGATGATCTTGTTAGGCAACTAAGTGAAAAGACTACTTTGATTTTGCATTGAAAAAGGAAAATGTGTCTTTGTTTGGAAAAGTGAAAGATCTTGAGACTCATTTGTTGTTGACTAGAGCAAAGCTAGATAGAGGTTTTGAGTCAAACTTGATGATATTTTCAACTCTAAAAAATTTAGCTTTGACAAGACTGGTTTAGGATTTGACAAGAGTAATACTGCTTCTTATGCTTTCACAACTAGTTCTTGTTTTGTTCCACAATCTATGAAAATTGCTAATCTTGAAGTAAAAGAACCAAAGGTTGAAAAAGATGTTAAGATGATAACTAAGTCTAAACCCGTAGTTACTTCAAATCCTAAGAAGAGAGGTAATCCTGAGAATCCTCAATTTTGTCACCATTGTAGTGCTTTCGGACATACTTGTCCAAATTTCTTCAAGCTTCATGCTAAAAAGAAGGTTGCTAGGAAAGAAAAAGTCACCAAAGTGAACTCTCAAGATCCCATGCCTCTTCTTGGTGAACTTGTTAAGGTTTTTGAAAGTTCGGATTTGTGCTAAAACCCAAGAGTTTGTTTAGACCCCCACTTAAAAATTACGGCTAGATAGCTTTTACTCTAACTTACACTAAGTGTAGAACAAGAGTAAATATGCGCAAAGAACCGATAACATTACCCTAAGCCATATTCATCCATTATCTATAATAAAATGAAAGCTTAAAGAGTAGGGAAGAGAGATGCAAACATAAGATAACACCGAGACGTGTTATCGAAGAGGAAATTGAAGAACTCGGCGAAAAATCTCTTCACGACCCTCCAAGTCGAAATTGATCCACTAGAGAATAAAGTTGGAGTACACGAATAACAAAAGACCCTCCAAGCCTAATCTACCCCATGTACTTGAGCCCTCCAAACTCCTGCTACCAACTAAGTTCTTGGAGCCTTGTCTTCTCTAGCTTTTCAGATCCCACAATTTAGCTCAATTGCATCCGCCAATGAATGGCTCCTTCCAATGCTTCCAAACAGCACCAAAATCTCACTTTACACTTAGAATGGGTGTGGTAAGTGTTTGGGCTATCAACTTCTCAAAGATCTAGAGATGGAGAGGTAGGAGTTGAGGAAAACCACAAGAAAATGTGTAGATGATTATGGGTATAACAATCTTTAACTCTCAAGTGTATTTTCTAGGATTTTCTCTCTAAAAAACACTCCTTACACTTTGTGGGTAATGAGGGTATATATAGTATGGGTAAAGACTTAGTAAAGCAAAACATAACTTTTTGTCAAACAGAGAGTTTTGCAGGACCTTCACAGGTTGGCCTTACCGGCGAGATAGTCGCAAAAAATCTAGCCTGGCATGACTCTTCATCTTCCAATCATGTGCTCTACACGTGGCTCTTTTCGCGGGTTGCTTCTCACGAGACAGTCGCGAGCTAGTCATGAAATCCACTTTTCGTGGCTCTTTTCGTGGGTTGCTTCATCGATCTCTCACACTCATCCCTTACAATTAAACCCACATACACATAGGGAAAAAGATTGAAGAAATTACAATCAAATTTGGCACGGAATTAAAGCCAACACAATATTGTTGGAAATCACAACTTTACAGTTTTGAATTTGATTGTAAAAAATCAAGCTCTTGAAACTGCATCTTATAGGTCTAAACCTAAATTTTGGAAAACTAGACCTAGGTTTAAAGTTTTGACTTCCTTTGGTCATGTGACTTCTTTCCAAATTTGTTGACCATCTTGCTTATTGTTTTTCTTTTAGGTTGCATTGCATTTTTCTTTCATTGTTTTTGCCTAGGTTTTTTTTTTTAGTTTTCATAAAAAAAAAAGAACAAAAAAAAAAAAAAAAAATTTGAAAAATAAAAAAATACAATTTTTTTTTGAGTTGTGTACTTGAAAGTACATGTACTCATAAATTAGTTAAGAAATTGATTCTTCTTACTTGTGTACCCCATATAGCTTGGTTGAGCACTTTATATGCACACACCATGTCAGTTAACCAAATGATAAATTTTGTGTGATACTTTACTAAAAACTTATGATTAAATTATTTGAGTCTATTATCACTCTCTTTGATGGAAAGGACAAAATTGTTTTTGAGAGAAATGCATAAATGACTCACCACTTGTGTTTGCCAATCAACATACTACCTAAAAAGTAAAACCCGTGCAAGTAAGGGATACATAAAACTTAAGAAAAAGTAAAAAGTAAAATAAATAAAAATGGTATGGGCTTGATAAAATTTTCTTGTAAAAATATATGCTCTGGACTATGCTTGTAGTAAAAAGCTCATTTTTTATACACACGTCTTTGATTGCAAGTAGTTATTAAGGAGATGTGGGAGTCATATAATGTAACTTTAAGGTGATGGTCCCCATAAAGTAGATGTGATATAATTCATATGATTATATTGCGTGTTTGTAGTTTTTTTAATCTCATAATTGATAACACTAGTACACTAACTAGTTTTTCATACACACAACACATAAGCATATTTTTTGTCATATTGGGTACTCGATTTGATTAATCTTTTGATTACTTAATCCTTCAGTTCATTATTTTTGAGTATATGAAAATCTAAATTTTTTTGCGTTAAGTTTTATGAAGTTTTGATTAAATGTTCACGTACATATAGTGGCATATCATGATCATTTTTCTGTAATTTTTCATGTTTTCTTGTGCATTTTTGCTCATTTTTCATGAAAAATCGATTCTTTAATTTCTTTTCTGGTCTTTGTGCTCTCAACACTTGGCTTAACACCTTTCTCGACTAGTCGAGAATCTCAACACCTGACCTCGATTACTTTAGTCGATCAAGATTTTCCCAGAAAAATTTTCTTAAAGCTTTGCTTGCTCGACACCTAGCTCAACACTAGCTCAACTGATCAAGCCTCGGGTTATAAATATCTACAGTGCAAATCCGTGGGTTAGTTTTCATACTCTCTTCTCACTTCTTTTCGACCCATTCCTTTCTCTCTTGACTCCAAACTTCACAAACGACAAAAACATCTTTTTCAAGTCAAATTTCTTCAAGGTTTTGTTGTCTAGTGCTTGGTAAGTAATTCTAAACTCTTATTTTTCATTTCTTTCATGCATTTCAAGTAGAAATTAGGGATTTGGGGTTTGAATGTTCTTGAGAAAAATTTGGGGCTTTTGTTTGGGTGTTGTAATTTAATGAAATTAAGTGTATACCAATGCTTATTTAAGTGTTTTTGATGAAATTAAGTAAGATTATACAATGTTCTTGACATATGTTCATAATCTAGGGTTTCAATTGGGGATTTTTGAATTTATCTTTATGAACACTTGGATTTTTTTGATTTTCACTCTATGCACTATATAATTGTACTTGAAATGGTTCATGCATCATCAATTTTAAATAAATGAGTACATTCATGCATACATGCATATTTTTTTGATATTTTTACTCATTGTGTTCCTTGTGGTTGTTTTCTTGTGATTTGGTGAAATCATTCTAGCCTTATATCTCTTAAGAGAAAAATTACTAAAGTTCAAACCCATGAAACGACTGTACCAAGAATCTCACATAATACTCATAGGTTTAGGAACCTAGAGCATGAGAAAAACTATGTGAATATTTAGTGTAAAAGAAAAATCTTTGGTGAAAGAGAGATTAAACTTAACGAGTTGAGACATTTTTGTATACCTCACATCTTTAAACAACAACATCGGTTGAATTTACGTTATGGTTTTCTTGTTGTTCCTGATGAGATCATTCCTGAATTTTATGCCAACATGTTTGAATGTAACTCTTGGGAGAATAGTTTTCGTGTATTAATACGTGGAAGTATATTCTTTATTGATGAAGATGTCATTGCAACTGCTTTAGAGATTCCTTGTGTACCTAAACCAGGTTATCTTTTTAGAAATGATCCTGATAGGGATGTTGTTCTTAGTTGGTTTTGTGGCTGTAGGCACTGTTTGGGTACTAGTGCAAATGCAAAAACTGTGGGCTTTACAAACGAAGTCTGTCTTCTCAACAAAATTATGGGTGCTTGTCTCTTTCCTCTTTCATATGGTAATACCATTATTGTTGAGTGAGCTTTCTTTTTTTATGCCCCTCTCTGATGTTCCTATTGATCTAACTTTTGTACTTTATTTGTCTTTGTTGGGTGTGTACTTCTCTCATGACTATCATCATGATTTGTATCTTCCTGTCACAATCACTTGTATCCTCATACATTTTGGTTTCTACTTGCCTACTCCTTTTATAGAGCTTAGGGTTCCTTTAGCCTTTGTTTTTGTCACTTTAAAGAAAATGTAGGCACAATTAACCAAGAAAAAGGGAGATAAGAGACAAATAAGTACTTTAGGAGTAGAAGATGATAATGATGATTTAGAAGATGAACAACAACCTTAACCAGCAGATGTTCCTCCATCAGTTGCTCCTACACCACCTATGCCATAGGGTGCCTCTTTAGAATCCATCTTGGTATAGTTACAGTTGCTCAATCAATGTGTAAATGTGATCATGGACACACAGTTGACACAGGGATAGGTCATATCCTCAATGGCTAACGATATTGATGATTTGAGGAGGGTTGTGAGACCTTTTGGTGGTGCTTCTTCTTCTAGTCAAGATGGTGATCTAGTTGAATCTAATGATGATGATAAGTGACCCCTTTGTCCATCATGACAAAAAGGGGGAGATGTTGTTTTGAGGGGGACCTTGTCTTGAGGGAAAGCATGGTTTATTTTGTTTGTTTGCTTATTTATCTTTCATGTTTTTAAGTTTAAAACAATTTGGTTTTGTACCTATTTTTTTAGCCTTGATTATGTGTTCTCTTTTGTTACAATTGGTATCAGGCTAAGTATGTTTCACATGCTTTTAATTATTACTCTTTGTAGTATTTTTTATATAGCATTGTGACTATTTTTATCTGTTTATATTTCTACGAACACATGCGTTTATGCGTTTGTTTAGTGTTTCAGGAAAGACTGGTATACTCTATATTCAAGACATACGTTATTCTTCTTATAGCTTTCTAAAATTATGTTTAGTTTGTAGAATTGTGTATTTTATGGCCAATGTATTTGAGTCTTTATTGTATTGTGGTTTTGTCATGGATTGCCAAAGGGGGGATAGTGAAATCTATATTTTTAGGTTGGCAACCATGAAAAATTGTAACTGTTAGAACTTAGTTTGTCTGGTTGTTTAGTCTAGAAATATTTAGCTAAACATGACAAATGAAGTTTAGCATAGTTTGAAGACTCAAGAAATCAGAAAAAGATAATCATAGGCCAAAAACGTATTGACCCCCTGTGATAAATTAATTGATTAATTAGCCAAGTTTATTAATTAATCAAATTAACATGCAAAGTAGTGATAGCTCAAACAAATCACCAATTAACTAAAGTACGCAACGGAAAATAAATTGACACGGTGATTTGTTTACGAATAGGGAAAACCTACAAGGTAAAAACCCTACCAAGTGATTTTAAGGTCACCACTCCCGAGAATCCACTATTATCAAAACAAGCGGTTACAAGTAAAAGAATCCCAGTACCTTATACCAACCTACAGTTGATCCCTTACCCCAATATCCAATTGGACTTGTTCTGTAGTGACAATCTCTCCTTTCAATGCCCGGCTCTTAGTACGTGACTAACCAATTGCGCAGATCCTAGTACGCGACTTCAATCACCAACTAGAGAAGGTTGTTGGCTGCAAAGTTTTTTAGATCATGAAGTTGTTTGGTCACAAAACCCTATAGTGTACAAACACAACAACTTCTTTAAGAACTAGGGCAAACTCGGTTTCCAGTCACAGTTCTTCACTCTTGTGAAATTTGCTCTTGTGCAATTATGTGTCACCTTTTACGGTCCTTAAAATAATCCTTATATATGTTTAGGGTTGTGAGAAAAGAAAGCCTAAACATACATTCATGGATTGGATGAAAAACAGACTCGAAAATCTGAGTTTCATAAACCTCGATAGATGCCCTATATGTCGAGCCATGGGCTGGAATAGCTTTTCAAGGCTCGATAGATGCTAGTTGTCGAGCTTTAATGAATAGCAATTTTCACACTTCAATCTTAGATAGACTTGCATGGTTTTAACACTTGAACATGAAACCTTGTTTCTTGAAGTATTAAACACATTCTAGATCTACCCAAATATAAGTAAAGTGCGTTTTGTCAAAGGATTAACTAATTACATAAAATAGTGACATATGTTCCTAACATGTGAAACACATATGTCCTAACAATCTCCCCCTTTGGCAATCCGCGATAAAACCACAACAAACAAATGAACATATGAGAGAAGTCATAAATCACTCAACTCATACTCACTTGTTGAATACAATAAAATCTATCTTAACACAAACTCTTGAAAAACTTTGCAAGAAGAGAGTTTATGGCAAGTAGACTTTGACAACCTGTATTTCGGAAACACTTTAAACAAAACTCATCAAGGCATCTTTGTGTGAAATAGAAATAATAGATTGCATACAAGTAATAAGAAATATATGCATAAAGAGAGAAAAGAAACAACACATGAAAGGGTAGGTGAAAAACATACATCAATATGTAAAGAATATAAGTACAATATATGTCAAATGGTCACAAGACCCATGTACAAGATATCAATGTATCTAAAGTAGAGAAAAGAAATAGATACATAATATCCTCACTACATCCCTCAAAATCAACACTCCCTTTAACAAAAATCTCCTAAACTAACTCTACCCCTAACTATGACTACTCTCATATCCAAAACTACTCCCCCTTTTTGTCACGAGTGACAAAGGGTAAGAGTGTCAAGTAGACATTGCATCAGCACTGGAAGAGCTAGCATCTCCATCATCCTCATCATCAGAAGTAGTAGCATCATCATCCTCAGAAGCCTTTGGAGTAGGTGGAGGCGAAGTAATAAAGCCACCCATGACCTCCTGGCGTCGTGCAATACGACCCACACGGGTGTTCACCTGACACAACTCATCACTGAGAGTGTCTAGGCGAGCATCCATGCGCTGAAGTTGTGCCATGATGTCCCCGAGAATCACACTGCTCGCAGAAGAAGAGGGAGTAGATGTGGATGGAGCCAAAGGAGTGGGAGGAGCTACTAACCCGAACCGCCTTAACCAAAACTATGCCTCGCTCCATTTAACGGTAGCAGCATCTATAACACCCATAATAGTGAAATGGTCGAACAAGGGAAAAGGAACAGAAAAATGGCGTAAAATCCTCGTGATAGTCTAAGGGAAGATGAATTTATCACGGGTCGCCGAATCCCTATACACATCTATGATGGAAAAAATGAAATGAGAAGGAAAGTCTATACTAAGATGCTCAAGAAGGGAAAGCAAAGACCGAGCACGAGGCTCTGTGATAGAGTTATAGTGAGATAGGGGATGAAGGACAAAAGTCATAACCATGTTCAAAAACCGAGGGCCTTTAGTAAAGCCTGAATAGTAAGTGGACTAACGCTTACCCCAATCAGAAGGGCGCTCACAGAATGTAGAAATAAGCTCATTTTTAGACAGTGTCTTAAGACGAGCACAGCCAGGGTAGTCAGGATGCTCTACCCTAGGGACATGGAGCACATAAGAGAAATTCTCCGGTGTGACAACAATGCACGTACCTCGAACGCAAGTAATGAAGAGAGGTACTGAAAGATAAAATCCATGCATGTTGGAGTAAAACTCCTAGATCAGCATGGATGGACATGAGACCGGGACATCACACAGTGACTTTCATTCCCTACTGTGAATGATAGTGGGAAGGTCAGTGTCGAAGAAATCTGACAAGATGACTTGGCGTTCAGAATGAATGCCTCATCAAGAAAAGTTCTCAAAGAAGTCCAATTTGGCCTTCTTATCACAAAATTGGACATGTGAAGGAGTAGGATTGGAAGAGGTGGATGCCCCGAAACAAAGAGGGTCCTGGGATGGAGTAGATTTGTGTTTGGGTGCCATAGAAGCAGACTAACACAAACAAAAAAGAGAGAGGGAGAAAGAAACAATCAGAAAAGTCCGAAGCAGTTCAAATATATCAAAATATATTGAATAGAGAGTACGTATGCATGGGAATGCCTGAACATGTGACATGCAAAAGAAATTGCATCATGGGCTCAACCTAATCCAATTCTACCAGAACACAATCAGTTTAACATATATAACACACATCTAAATGAATTAAAATATAGTTATAATGCACATGAGATGCAATGCATGAAGTTTTAAGATCACATAAGCATAACCTAACCCAAAAATTTCACCAAAACTTCATCAATTTCGAAAAACCCCAAATTTTAAAAAAAATCCCAAAATCTAGGTCAGAATGCATGAACATGTATGATGAAAGATAAGAAAAGAGATCATACCTAAGAAAATGCAAGCAAACGATCAAGGAATGAGTAGGGAAGATGAAGTGGTTGAGTTGAGAGTGTTTGAAAGTGAGAGAGATGAGAAATTGTCGAGGGAGATCGAAGAAGTGAGATCAAAATTCGCGACGCGCATATATATAGGAACTTCATAAAGCTCGATCGATCGGGATGTATCGAGGATTTGTCGAGCTTTAAAACGTGTCTCCTAGCTGTCGAGCCAGCTATTGAGAATCTATCGAGGGTCAAACAACAGAATTCTTCATAAAGAAGATCGACGGATCAAGGTAGCTGTCGAGGAGCTATCGAGGGGATAGAAAGTTTCTCGATCGATCCACCTAGCTGTCGAGAGGTGTCGAGATTGCGATAACAATCAATTGAAGAGCTCAATAGATAGGCTATGTATCGAGAGGTGTTGAGGAGCTGTCGAGATTACTTATAAATAGTTTTTCAAGAAGAGAAAAACACAAATATGAATGCAATCAAACATGCAACTCAACCAAGGATCCAAACAACATTTTGATCTCACAAAAAAATCTCTCAACAATAAAAATGTTAAGCACATAGATCCCAAAACACACACACACACACACACACACAAAACAAGTCTAACCAATTTTATATTTCAAAAACAAGTCAAGACAGTTTAGTGAGCATACATTAACACATGTAAACCTTGTGATGGCCAAATCTACCTACACATGTATCAAAAGTAGTAAAGAATATTGCATGTTATGTGTGAAAAACATTGCAAGATTGCATAAGTGTCTACATGTTATGACAATTTGAGATATGAGAAAATCACTTTAACTCACACATAATCATAACTATTTGATGGAGACTATCACCTTCGAGGTACATTCTATAACTCCCACATCTCCTAGAATACACGCTTGTAATCATATATAAAGCATTTTATTCTTTATTCTTTTTATTTTCTTTGCATATTTTTCTTTTTGAGCATATCATGCATGGGTATATGAGAGAGAGAAAAGAAATACCCAATTATGTTAAGTATTTTGACATTCCACTTTTGCTATGCTGAAGCAGACAAATGTCATTTCATGAATGGCGGGCAATAGTGGTGAGATGGTTATTTATGCCTTTCTCTTAGGATTTTGTAGTCCTTCACGTCAAAAAAAGTGATACAAGTGTTAAGTACAAGAGATTACTTAATCTTACTCGTCACAAACACGAGTTATAAAGCTCACTTGCTTAGTTTTGCAAAGATATGCTCATCTAAGCTACAAAAGATATAAAGTTTAGAAAACTTTGTTTCAATGGCCATCCAAGGTACACAAGTACCAATGTACACAAACACACATTGTTTTTGTATTTTTCAATTTTTCAATTTTTTTAAAAAATATTTATGTGAAGAACAAAATAACTCAAAACAATAAAGTAAAACACACAAATAATGCAAACAAAAACAAGAAGGGGTGAAAGAGAAAGTGACAAAATCATTTGGAACCCCTTTTCCTTTCACAACTTGGAAAAGTCTTTCCTTTGAGTGAACCCTTGAACCGGCGGTGAGGGGGAAGAGTTGAAACTGTTCAAGTTCGAAAGGAACATGAAGGCTTTGAGAAGATCTCCAAGAGGAGCAAAAGAGGATGGCGGTTGATTTTGATCTCCTGACGCGATCATGTTATTGCTCTTTTGAGTGGCTAACCACTTGTAGCAATTAGGTCGAGTATGTCCAGCTACTCCACAGTGATGACAGAAATGCTGCTTTTTTTGTTTTGGTTTTTGAGTGTTTCCCTTCTTAGCCCTAGGGTTTTTAGCTTTTTTCTTATCCTGCTTAGGGGGTGCTTCTAAGATAGATTTACCCTTGTCTAAATTCTCACTAACTAATTCATTTTTAACAATATTGTTATCAGTTTCAATATTATTAGCAAGAGGAACAAAAACAGTAGTACTAGTAGAAGCAATACTAGGAGAAGATAAATCATACCCTAAACCGGTTCGATCAAAAGCAGATTTCTAAAGACTGAGCATCTCATCTAGTTTAGCGCTTGAAGTCCTTTCCAGTTGAGCTTTGACTTGGAACAATTCTGCCTCAAGCTTCTTGGTCTTCTCAGCCAAGAAGTTATTCTCAAACCTCAGTGCTCCAATAGTCTGATTTGCTTCATTAAACTTTGTAGAGATTTCTTCTTACTCAAGCTCCACATCACTAAACTTCTTGGTGGCCAACCTATACATCTTCTCATGCTTTTCTGAGACCTTGTATAACTTTGCATAGGATGTGTAGATGTCATCTTATTCATCCATCTTCTCAAACTTGGACTCCACCAATTCCTCTTCTTCATCCACATCTTCAACAATCCCCTCAGTAGGATTGATAGTGGCAGTGAGGGCATTCAAGAATTCCGTCATGCTCATTTTCGGAATGATCCTCAGGCTCGGTGTCACTCAATGTAGCAGCAAGTGTTTTGCCAATGGTCTTGAGATATGTGGGGCACTCTTGTTTCATGTGACCGAAACCTTGACACCCAAAGCATTTTGGTCCTGAGGGAACAGTGTACTAACCGCCATCCCAAGCATCCTTCTTCCCTTTGTCTTAACTTTTGAACTGAGAGGAATTAGATTGCCTACGGTCTTTATCGAAGCCCTTCCCATTTGCATTCTTCATAATTTCCTGAATTGCTTGGTGATGTAGGACTTCATCTTAGAATCTTCATCATTTGAAGACTCATCCATGTCACTACTCTTGGCCTTCAGTGCCATGCATTTGCTCTTGCTCGATTTCTCGATCCTTGTCAAACCTAACTCATAGGTCTGCAGATTTCCAATTAGCTCAGTCAAAGGAATTTTGTCGATGTCCTTTGATTCTTCAATAGCAGTGATTTTGGCATGGAATCTCTCAGGTAGAGATCTGAGCACCTTTCTCACAATCTTGGGTTCAAGAATGGTTTCCCCAAGATTGAAAGCTGAGTTCACTATGTCCTTGAGCTTGGCATAGAACTCATCGAATGACTCATCCTCCTCCATCTTGATCTCTTAAAAGCTCGTAGTGAGCCTCTAAAGTTTTGAATCTTTGACAGCCTTGGTTCCCTCATAGGTTGTTTGGAGGATGGTCCATGATTTCTTTGTAGTTTTAGTTGAGGATATCTTCTTGAACTCCTTATTCGTGACTGTAATGCCCCAAAATCATAAGCAATAAAAGTCTATATAATCTGAATAATCCATAAAAATATTAAATAAAAGAAACCAGTAACCTTAAATCTCATCACAAATGTCAGAGCTCTAATTCACCAAAGACAAAACATCCTTAAAATAATTATCCAATACAATGTTTAATGCCATAAAAATAATAATAAAATCCTCAGTTCCACAAAATAGTTCGTAACTGTTGTCTCCCAAGAATCTCTACTCCAATAATCCCTCTAACGTATCTGTAATGGGAAATAAAGGGGGGGGGGGGGGGGGGTGAGATAACTCAATAAGTTGAATTCACTAACATTGGGGTATGGGAATAAACCTTTCAAATAAATAATTCTTACAACAAATTCATAACTTGTAACTCATCAATATTTTATCATCAAATATTTCACATAAAAAAATATCTTTACATTGTGAGCCATCATAATATATATATATCAATACCGTCATATAAACAAATTCCTAGGCTTTTCTCGTGGTCAACGTTTACGTCCCGTTGACTGGGTTGTGCTGTCCCCTTTTTGGGACTGGAACCTCCTTTACATCCCTTTTCTTAAGGATGACTCATTTGGAACCTAAAGGTGCACTCCCTTGCTAAGGAGCTTCCTTTTTGGACCCTCAATAATATACTTCCTTGCTAAGGAGCTATCAAATGTGCACTATCCCCTATTCTGGGATTGCCCCTTGCTAAAGTCTAGCTACAGTATGATTGTCTCTTGCTAAGGACTAAATACAATACTGAGCTTTTAATCACGACTAGCTATAGGTTTTCAAAACATATTCAATATGCTCACAAAAATAATTCATTCATAATTCTAAAAAATATAAAGATATATTCACACATACAAGTTTAACTAAATTTAGGTTGTCCCACAAGTTTTTAATAAAACGAATAGTAAATGTGCACATCGACCATTTATAAAATATCAATTTATATATAGACTATTAACATATTTCTTTGATATAAAATAGTTTAATAATCAATATTGTTTTGGGAAATCACCCAAAATTAGTAAACACCACTTACCTTTTAGTTGCAAAAATATGAAACCAACCTCCCTTGAATCATAACAAATCAGTAGGATTAGAACCTAGCAACACCAAAGATAGGTCCATCAATACACAATTTCCCACTTAACAATCTGTTTTCACATGTAAATGGTTTAATCTATCAACATTTAAGCCTACGGAGGTGTTTAGTTTCTTTGAAATACTCTTCAGCTGTGTCAGATTTGGGCTTACAGTTATTGCTGCATAATCATATCTTTTTGGCTCTACCTAATCCAATTTTGGCTCTACCTAATCCAATTTTGGCTTAAAAACATTGCTGCATAATCAGATTTTTGGGCTTAAAAAGTTGTTGCATCCTCAGTGGCTTAGAGATGATAATTAGTGTCACTAGAATGATGCAAAGGTAGGTATCTAATAACATATTGCAGCCTTTTTCCATTAATATAATCCTAGCTATGCATGAAACTTTAATATGGCAGCAAGGTGGACATGTGATCAACCTAATTTATACCTTAATTTATCAACCCAAAGGCCCATAATTCCCTTGATGCCACCAAAACACAAAAAAATTGCTGGACACATATTGAACAAGGACAATGTGAAGATACATGGCAGGTGGGTGGTGATATTTAGTGAGGCCATATACGATCATATAATGTCCACAAAACTCCCTTTTACTATCAACGTAATTATAGCCTTAGATCCATAAGAGCAACCCTTATTTATTTATTTATTTATTTTTTTCTATTAGGTACGCCACTAATAGATTCTTCCTATAAGAGTGGGAAGAAAAGCTAGCCATTGAGTATCACAATTTTCCTAAGTTTAGAGTAGAAGAGAGCTGTAACTTTAGTTTCCACTCACTGCCACAGTGAAGCAAAGCAAAGTTCAGTAGTGTGATGCGGCTGAAGCAAAAGGAGGCACCATCAGTAAATACATGTGTAACCAAAGAGGAAGAAGGCTAGGGTTTTCAAGGCCCATATATTTACTTATGCCACCTCACTTGGGCTTCATATCCCATAGTATTTATCTTATTTTTAATATCTTAGGCCCACATCAATTTAATCCATTTAATTGTAGGCCTCATTTATAACTTACGTACAATATTTAAATTGGTATCAAAATTATGGGGTGTTACGGTGACTGCACTGAATAGAGCATTCAATGCCTTGTTGTTGAAGTTTGCTGCCTTGATCTTAGCATCATCCCAATAGGCTGACACTTCTGTAGGCTTGGTCCAACTTATCTCCACAGCTTGCCACACTTTTTCATCTAATGACTACAAGAAAGCTATCATGCATTCTTTCTAGTATGCATAGTTAGTGCTATCAAATAAAGGAGGTATAATAAGTGATTGTCCTTATTCCATGACGAATAGGGGTCAATAGATCATATAGCAAAGATTAAACCTAATCAGAGTATGCCTGCTCTGATACCACTTGATAGGCCAAAAACATATTGACCCCTTATGATAAATTAATTGATTAATTAGCCAAGTTTATTAATTAATCAAATTAACATGAAAAGTAGTGGTAGAACAAACAAATCACCAATTAACTAAAGTATGCAGCGGAAAATAAATTGACACAGTGATTTGTTTACGAATGGGGAAAGCCTACACGGCAAAAACTCTACCGGGTGATTTTAAGGTCACTACTCCTGGGAATCCACTATTATCAAAACAAGTGGTTACAAGTAAAAGAATTCTAGTACCTTATACCAACCTATAGTTGAATCCTTACCCTAATATCCAATTGGACTTGTTCTGTAGTAACAATCTCTCCTTTCAATGCATGGCTCGTAGTACGTGACTAACCAATTGTGCGGATCCTAGTACATGACTTCAATCACTAACTAGAGAAGGTTGTTGGCTGCAAAGTTCTTCAGATCATGAAGTTGCTTGGTCACAAAACCCTATGTTGTACAAACACAGCAACTTTTTCATGAACTAGGACAAACTCGATTTTCAGTCACACTTCTTCACTCTTGTGAAATTTGCTCTTGTGCAATTGTACGTCACCTTTTACGGCCCTTAAAATAATCCTTATATACTTATATATGTTTAAGGTTTTGAGAAAAGAAAACCCAAATATACATTCATGGATTGTATGAAAAACAGACTCAAAAATTTGAGTTTCATAAACCTTGACAGATGCCCTATTTGTCGAGTTGCTGTTGAGCCACGGGTTAGAACAGCTCTTCAAGGCTCGATAGATGCTAGCTGTCGAGTTTTAATGAATTGCACTTTTCACATTTGAATCTTGGACAAACTTGCATGACTTTAACACTTGAACATGAAACCTTGTTTCTTGAAGTATTAAACACATCCTAGATCTACCCAAATACAAGTAAAATGCGTTTTGTCAAAGGATTAGCTAATTACATAAAATAGTAACATATGTTCCTAACATGTAAAACACATATGTCCTAACAGATAAGTGCAGAAATTAATCACTTATCTCGATTGATCGAGATTCGTTTATCTCCAGATTTCAGATTTTGCTTTTATCTCAGCCATTAGATCTAGGGTTTTGATGGAACTTAAGGATATTTAAATGAAAATCCTAGAGCACGTTTTTACACATTCAAGAGGGCAATGTTCTATACACAGATCTGGAGATTTTTGGTACTTTTTTGGAGCTACAGCTAGAGAGTTTGTGCAAAGAAAATAGCCAGTGATAAAGTAAAGTTGCTACATCAAGTCAACCACATTTGATGTTTTAAACCTTTGAGTGGAGATCTCAAAGTCACAAATTGGAGAGTTTGTGTGCAATAGTTTCACAATAGAAGAGTTCGTAGATTCGGAGTTGGGTGTGGTCACCTGAGTAAGTACTACATGAGGTAGCAATAGATTTAGGGTTAAGTTTATTGTACAAACTTTTATTCTATTAGTGAAATGTTGCCTAGAGGATTGTTTAGGTTAAATCCTCCCTAGTTTTTTTACTTTGAAAGCACAACTTCAAAAGTTTTCATGAGTTATCATTTTTGGTGTTCATGTGATTTGTGAATGTTTGATATTTGTTTAAATCAGTTCTATTGCATAATTAATACAACTAATTATTTTGCTAAGATTTGATAAAATTTGACTCAACAGGAGTCTAAGACCCTAATAATATATATAATTTTATATTTTCCAAGTCAGGGGGTTCAATTGAACCCCCTCAAGACGATGTAATGCCGCCCTTGGATGCACATACTTAACATGTATTGTTCTTTCTTCGTTTCTGTATTCTTTTGTTGTATTTTTGAAATGTACTTTTCTTGAGAGATGCAGAAATATACATGTTCGTATGTTTATTATGTTATACACATACCATTTTTACTATGTTTATTATGTTTATTATGTTATATATGGTCCAGATTGACAGTTTTTAGACCCCTTAAACAATTGATTAAACCTAGGTAATTAGCCAAGTTGTTATTTAGTCCAATTAAACAAGTCTAGGTTATCACAATAATAAAGATCAAATCATGCAAAACAACGGAAAATAAATAACATACGATATGATCACCCAGGAAACCAAACCGGTAAAAACTTGGGGAGGATTTGATCTAGCTATCCTCAAGGTAAACTTGAATCCATTATCTTGAAAGAATTGAAGTTCATACAAAAGGACTTACAAGCACCCCCGCTTAACTTCCTAATGCTACCAACCAGTAGAACTTACTGACACGACCACGTGCAAGCTCCGAATCCACAGACTCCTTCTTTCTTGGATTCCCACCAGCTACAAGCACCCCCGCTTGTGTATTCTTTAAGTTTTAATGGCAGCAACTGTTTTGATCATCAAGGTGTAGAGAATATCTCCTCCTTGAAAACCCTAAGTTTGTGTAAAGGAAAGCTCCTCTAGATCTCACAAGAGATTTACACAAACCGCAATATGAGCAACACTAAAACGTGGCTAGGGTTTGCCTTTTATACTTAGGACAAATAAGAAACCCTAAAAACGTTTTAAAACAACTAGGGCTGAGTTGGAAAGTTTTGCAGAAAAGCAATCTGCCCGATCTTCGATCGGTCGAGCCTAAGCTTCGTTCGATCGAGCCAGGCTGAAAGCCACAGTGCTTTTTGCTTTACACTCGATTCCAACTTTACATTGACATACAACTTTGAGCTACCTTTAAACACTTCTAAACACATTGTTTTGATCATGGTTTGCCAACAATACAAATTAGAGTTCTAAATACATAAAGTCCTACACTTTAGAACCTAACAAACTCCCCCTTTGGCAATCCGTGACAAAACGCAACATAGAAGCTCAAAGTTTACAAAATGAAAAGCCCTTTACAAAATAATGCTCATAAACCAAATTCAATCCTAACTACTATCCATCAGTTGCAAGTATAGACAACAGCTCAATTGAATCAACCTGTATATTTCCTGAAACACTCAACAAACGCATAAACGCATGTGTGACAAAAAAAACAAAAACAGTAAATCAACAAATATGCAAACTAACTCTCCCCCTAAGTTAGATACATTAAAAACAATGTTAACTCAATGTTAACTCCCCCTAAACAGAACATTCTTGTATTTTCCACACATTTCATCTAAATCTCTCCCCCTTTTTGTCACGCATTGACAAAGACAACTCAAACAAAAAGTTGACAGAAAACATACGCAACAGAGTAAGAGAAAATAGAGAAAGAAGGGAACACAAAAGAATTCAACTCTATAGGAAATAGAGACAACTCCCCCTATGAACAACAAATGTTAAAAACAAGCTTCTCCCCCTATAAAAATAGGAAAAACAAAACAAGTTTTGGGAAAAACAGTTTTAGGTAAAAATAAGGGGTTGGGGATAAATAAAAAGACACAAACCAAGTTTTTAAAAAAAAACTAAGTTGAGGATACACATGAAGAAAAAATATTATCTCTTTCAATAAAATGCAAACATGGCACTATATATGTGACCCATAAACAGTTGCATGAGCAGAGAAAATATTTGCACATTGATTATCCATCATATCTCTTAAGAAAAATATTTTCTACAGTTCACACATAAAAATAGCATATACTAGAAAGTACATAACTCAAAAATTAATCAATCAATTTTTAAATCAAGTTGAATGCCCAATTTAGCAAAGTGTATGCATGTTATGTGTGAAAACAATGAGAGATATGACTGCAAAAACTGCAAGATGGATACAAAAAATCAATGCAATACATATGAATCCTAAACATAAATGATGCATGGAAAAATCAAAATTTTGAAAAATAGAGCAATTTAATGCAGAAACTCCTCAAAGCATAATATTTCATGAATAAAATGCATGAGTATGAGATTAAAAGTTTTTCAAAAACACTAGAGTTTAACCCAGATCTTCCAAAAACAAGTTTTTCAACTAATTTGTTTCCAAAACTCAAACATTAAAGACAATTTGCATCAAAATCCAGGAACATGTAATCTTGGATGGCCACAACAAGATCACACACAATATAATGTACCAAGTTTAACAAAGAGTAACTTGTGTAGTGTGTGCAACTAGCAAAAACTTGAGATACATGTGAGGTGATATGTGAATAGCAATCAATCACAAAGTCTACAAAATTCATCACATAGAATTTAAAAGAGACTATCACCTAAAGAGTTACATCATATAACTCCCACATCTCCTAGAAAACAAGCTTGCAATCATGTAAGTTTCTTGATTTGCCTCATAATATACACACCAATTTTAATTATGTGATTTGGAATCAAGCCTAGTAGTACACACCAATTTTAAGTATTAGGCAATTAAATCGAGGCTACACCTTATGTTCTTTTTGTGCATGTGCTACACTTTCTCGAGCACAAAATCTTATGATATGCATTAAGGTGTTCATGATTGGCTAGTGAACAGTGGTGAGATGGTTATTTATGCATTTCTCTAAAAGTTCAAGTCCAACATTTAAAAATATGTGACTTCAAGATTAAGACATAGTAATCAAAAACCATACACATCTTTCCCATACAATATGCACTATAAATTTTCAACTAGTAAAGTGCAATAAATAAGCTCATCAAAGCTAAACAAGATACATAAACTTGTTATGTAAAGATAATATGGCCAATCCTTGATTATAAATCCAAGATGTAAAATACAAAACACAAAAATCTTTTTGGTTTTAAAACTATATGACCAAAAACAAAAAGCACACATTATGCTAAATGAACAATGCAAATGCAATGCATGACAGTGCTTAACTAAGCTATAGAGGGTACACAAACAAGAAATATCAATTTCTTAATTAACCCATGAGTACATGTACAAACTAGTACATATTCACACAAAATCAGAAATAGCTTAGCACTTATTTAACACATACTATTCAAGTTTCTCCACAATGTCAAGTATGTTCTAAATCAAGAGAGAGATATCATAACTCATGTAATCCTCAAGAAAAAAAACTAGACACAAAATAAAATATTTTTGTCTTTTTGAAATTTTTTCAATGTTTTTGGATTTTTTTTTTTAATAAAAAACAACCTAAAAAAAAACATGAGCAAAAACAGAAACAAAACATGTCCACAATTAATTGAAAGAATTAAATCAGGGACAAGTTAGCAACACTCACCTTGGAGAATCTTTTCTCACCCATATAGCACGAGTCTTCGGCTTTGTAAGTGAAAATCCATGAGAAGCAGAGTGCATTTGAGGGATTACACCAATTTTCTGAGAAAGACTAAAATCCTGCAAATTCCTTTCACAAGCCAACAAGCTCAAAATTTTCAAAAGAATATGAAACAATTTATATGGACTTGTGGCAGGAGAAATATCATCACAAATCCTAGACTGAAACATAGAATGCTTAAATTTCAGTTTATGACAATTAGGATGAATGTGACCGGAGACACCACAAAAGTGACAAACAGGAACAAATTTAGGAACATCAGTATTCCTAACAACAAATCTAGTCTCAGATTTTGGTTTTTGCCTCAACAAAGAACAATTTGGTCTAATATGACCAACAACACCACAAAGGTGACAAGTAGGCACAAAAACAGATTTATTATGTTCTCTAACAGTAGGTTTAGACATAGGTTTAGAAACATCAGTGTCAACATCAGAACTTTTACCTTTGTCTAACCTAGCAAAATAAGCCTTTTCTTTATTATTCCTCTTGAAAGGAGGGATATAAACTTTCTCAGTTTTAGGCTTAAGAGAAACAGAAATACTTCTGTTATCAACAGCAGGCTTGGTACTAGTCAAATTTTCAATTTTGGTCCTAGATTCAACTAACTCTTGTTCCAAACTTTTCATCTTTTCATCTTGAGAGGAAATTTGATTTCTCAAAAATTCATTCCTTTTATTAGATTCATCTAATCTAACAACCAATTCCTCTTTTTCATGATTAGCCAATTTTAACTCTTCTTTGAATTTTTTAGCAATTTTCATAGATTTCAATAATTCCTTACGAAGAGTTTCACAGGCATCAATAAAATCAACAGAATCATGAGCAAAAACATGATCAGAAAGACACTTCAAGTTATTCATGATAACAGGGGTCAAGGATCAGCTCTTAGATCAAAAGATCTAAAATAAAAGAGCTACCCGCTCTGATACCACTTGACAGTTTTTAGACCCCTTAAACAGTTGATTAAACCTAGGTAATTAGCCAAGTTGTTACTTAGTCCAATTAAACAAGTCTAGGTTATTACAATAATAAAGATCAAATCATGCAAAGCAGCAGAAAATAAATAATACACGATATGATCACCCAGGAAACCAAACCGATAAAAACCTAGGGAGGATTTGATCTAGCTATCCTCAAGGTAAACTTGAATCCACTATCTTGAAAGAATCGAAGTTCATACAAAAGGACTTACAAGCACCCCCGCTTGACTTCCTAATGCTACCAACCAGTAGAACTTACTGACACGACCACGTGCAAGCTCCGAATCCACGGACTCCTTCTTTCTTGGATTCCTACCTGCTACAAGCACCCCCGCTTGTGTATTCTTTAAGTTTTAATGGTAGCAACTGTTTTGATCATCAAGGTGTAGAGAATATCTCCTCCTTGAAAACCCTAAGTTTGTGTAAAGGAAAGCTCCTCTAGATCTCACAAGAGATTTACACAAACCGCAATATGAGCAACACTAAAACGTGGCTAGGGTTTGCCTTTTATACTTAGGACAAATAAGAAACCCTAAAAATGTTTTAAAACAACTAGGGCTGAGTTGGAAAATTCTGCAGAAAAGCAATTTGCCCGAGCTTCGATCGGTCGAGCCTAAGCTTCGATCGATCGAGCCAGGCCAAAAGCCACAGTGCTTTCTACTTTACACTCGATTCCAACTTTACATTGACATACAACTTTGAGCTAGCTTTAAACACTTCTAAACACATTGTTTTGATCATGGTTTGCCAACAATACAAATTAGAGTTCTAAATACATAAAGTCCTACACTTTAGAACCTAACACAGACTAACAGCTTATCTTGTCAGGGTTAATTATCCGCAATTCAGGTCACTTACAAGCTTTAAAAATTCAACTAGAGAAAAAGATAAGCCTTAGTTGATCAGGTAAGAAATGAACAATGAGATTACGGGTAAAATTAATGGCTGTCATTTCAAGTTTATATTAGTTTTTAACTATCATGTGTGCTATACATGGATGGATTTAAATCCATTTCGACATCAATTGTCCCTACAAGTTAATGATTCAATTATGCATATAAAGATCTACTCTGAGGGATAAAAGGTTTGGCAAGTTCTTCATCATTTAGAGCAAAAATGGGTCAGGACATGAGTAAAAAACAAGAATTAGGTAAACGGTTTAAAGTCCATTCAATTAGGCAACAGTATCATGAATTACAGGTTAATGTCTAAATCTAAAAGTATTACTATGGTTCACTGAATCTAAATCCAACACATTGAGTTGATTGCTATGCAACTCTATATCTGGAAAAGAAATAGAAAGAAATGAAATCCACAGATTGTTTTTGAGTTTCAATTCTTCTTCCAAACATCCCTTAATATATGTAAGGTTGAATTTAATCAACCATGTGTTGGCTTTATTCCATGACAAATTTGCTTGTAATATAGCACTTAGAAACCTTGTATTTAGGTGGGAATCATGTAAGGGTAGTGTGTGAGAGAGTGTGAAGAAATGCTCAAGACTGTGCAGAAATGCTCAAGACTGTGCAGTGAAGCAGAGACTCGCGGCTTGATTTCGCTGGAGGCTCGCGGCTTGCAAGCCGCCAAAAGCAGCACACGTGCAGAGCGTGCTGGGAAGCTGAACAGTCATGCCAGCTGGAGCACTACAGGACAAAAATCCAGACTGTCCATTAAGTTAGCTCGCGGCTTGAACTTGCGACTCAGTCAAGTCACGAGGTCAAGTCGCCAGCCAGCCCTGTTTTTGGAAAAAAACTGACTCTTCGTATTCCATTCTCACACCAGTATAAATACCTCTCATTCCCATAAGATATGTGTGGCCATTCAGAAAGAAAAACCCTAAGAGAGGTTTCTTAGAAAAACCCTAAGAGAGGTTTCTTCAAAACACCCACCCAATTAGAGAGAGCTACTCATTCTTAGAGAGAAATCTTTGTAGTCTCTTCTTATTCCCTCTCTCATTGTCATACCTATTGAGAGGAGATTTCTATCCAAACACTACCCACACCCATTCAGAGTGTTGGGTGTTTTTGGAGTTTTGGGAAGCATTGGAAGATGCCAAGGATGGCGGATGCTACGGTCTAGTAGCGGAATCCGGTAAGCTAGAAAAGAAAAAGGTTCGGCGCAACCTCGTTGGAGCAAGAAGCTTGGAGGGCTTAGGTACATCGGGTAGATTAGGCTTGGAGGGTCTATTGCTGTTCATGTATCCCAACTACATTTTCTAGTGGATTATTGACCGCTTGGAGGGCGGCGGAGAGGTTTTACGCCGAGGGCTTCGGTTTCCTCTTCGATAACACATCGTGTGTTGTCCGTGTGTTTGCATCTCTCTTTCCTTTATCTTTGCCTTTTATTTTCTGCTGTAGATGTGTTTTATAATTGGCTTAGATTGATTTCCAATTCTGTTTATAGCTTATGTTCATTTTCCGCACACTAGTTGTTTGTCATAAAACTTGAATTGGTTATTTTGTATTTGGGGGTCTAAACGTTCAAGGGTGTTTATACACGTTTTTGAACTTTCAATATATATTTGAGCTCAGGTATCATCTTTGTAGAAAATAATGTTTTTAAGTGGTGTCATGTTTATGGTTCGAAAATTCCATATTTAAAAATGAAAAGAAATAAACCCTCAATTTTTTTTTACTTCATTTGGGACTTCCACTGCTTAACTAAATACACACAACACTCACATATAAATATTAATTCCAAAAGAAATAGTAAGTTTAATTTGTCACAATCTTATTTAATTTAAACCTTTTGCAACTTCCACAGAAATATATTATTTAAAATGTATTTTATTTAAAATTCATTGAAAGACTGCATAATGGAGCTTGTCAATGGGAAACTCACCCCTTATGTCTATTCCAAAATGCTTCTAACTTTTTGGGCCCTTCCTTATTGGATCTAAACTTTCAAGCCAAGCCTATTGGTTAGAGAAAAAAATGATGGTACAAGTAAGTATATACCATGGTATATATGGTCATACGTACATTAATTAAGTTTGATGTACCATGATGAACAAAGAGATGGAGGAGGTGGTGGTCATGGTCTCATGGTCTGGAAAGAGGACAAACATACTCATTCTGGAATAATGGTTTGATCCGCATTTATAGGGCTACGTATTCTCATGCAATAATATATAATTCTGTTCCATTGGACTGCAACGAATAAATTAATGGAAGGGATTTTGAGGAGTTGACCTTTCGCTGGCAGACAGGCGATGAGTTCAGCTTTTCGACTCTCAATGACTATGAGCTTATAAAACAAACAAGCTAGCTTGTGTTTAAATATTGATCACATGCTGCACCAGACAACTACTTTGGATAGCTTCAGAAGGCCTAATTCTCTTAAATCCTTGCTAAGCTTAATGTCTAGTGAGACACTATTACTATTGTAATATTATTACTACTAGCATCATTGTTTGCTCAGTTAAAAAAAGACTTGTAAATTGTAATAAATTTTGATAATTAACCATTAGCCAGTAATAAGGACAACCGGATCTTTTGCTAAGGGATACCCCATTTTAGTCAAGAATCTAACATTTGAGAGCACCTTCTTGTATAGAATTTGTATCGGAGTGGAATTGTGAAAAAGAGGAGGCATATTTTAGCTGATATTTTAGTTCTTTTCATGGTGGTTTAAGTAGTTCATCATGCAATGTTTTATTAATATTTTTCCCCTTTTGAGGAGAGAATGAAATGTTAAAAAAGAATATAAGAAAAGAAAGATGTTGACACTTGAATCATTTTGAAAACATAAGTAAAGATATGAAATTAAATATCTTTATTAATTGAATAAGTTTACTATTCACAAATTAATTTCAAATTAGTCTATTTTCAATTAACTCTACTTCTTTTCATTCCCCCCTCAATTCAAATCGACACTTAGTTATTTTTTTACTACTAAGGGAGTATGTTATAGCTTAAGGACCAACTAAAAAGGTTCTGTGATTATCCCATCACTATTTCCATGCACGTGGTCTAATAAATGTTATTTTTATTTAATGGCATGCAGCTTTGTTGATAAGTCAAGAACTTATCAAAATATCATTCCTCAATTTGGTTTTTCAACTCTAAGACTTCAAAATTAAACTCATTTCTTCATAATATTATCTTTTTTCTTTGGCTCTGATTCAACACTTTGCTCGTTACAATTGAAAGCCATGGTATTTCTTCTTTAATTAATTCAGAGAAAAAATAACTTCTAGTTTGTTGGTCTACTCCCAATTGTATTTGTTGGACCATTGCTCTCTTTCTACTTTGAAAAAGAAAAGAAAAAAACCAAGCAATAAAATTAAAAAGAAATACTTCTGGCCATATAAAAACTTTATGGGACGAATCTTCTTAAAGTTTGTTATCTTCTAGAGCAGACTAACCTATAAGCTTAAGGTCCATCATAAATTTTCGTGCAAACAGAAAATAATCATCCTTCATGATGTCGTGGTATTGATGGCCGTTAGATCAATAGAGAAGTGTCACTGAATCCAAAATATGTCAGAAACACTTTATAAAAACTTCACAGAGGATTAGGGAATCTTCGAGAAGTGAAAATACAAGTTTTGTTGTTATTAGGTGCGGTCATGTATGGTAAGAAGCAATGACAAATCCGTGATCACCGACAACAGGAATCATCTCAGCACAGATTTCTCCACAATGCATGCCTTCCCTCTTTCTATTTATCACATATTATTTATTTATTTTTATCATTATTCTATGTGATAGACTGTTTTTATATGAATTCACTACTTTTTCTTTACTACTTACAACCAAACCAGAGGAGGTGTTAAAGGTAATTCAAGGGGTTCAAATGAACTTCCTTAGTTGAAATATATATAATATTTTTTTTTACAACTTTACATTATCATTAAAAATATTTTTGCACATCCTAACTTAAATCTTGTATGTACTAATTACATATTAGCCCAATTCAAAACCAAATAACAGCACAGATTAGCCCATCCCAAAACCAAACAACACAAATAAAACATTTATCTCTCATGATCATCTCATCTCATCTCTATCTGACTTTCTTGGTATTTTTAACTCTAAGAATAGTAAAGAATGAGTGTTTGTGAGTTGTACGTATCTCTCTTTATTATAAATTTATATTATATATAGTGTGAGAGTGTGCGTTTGATATGTGCATTATTATTATTATTATTTTACTATAATGCTATTTGGGTGAATTGTGATGTGTGTGAATGTGTCCATCTATATATAAATATAATATAACTTTTTATAATTTAATAATTATGAAATACAGAAGATTTGTTACATGTGTGTATTGTTGTCATATTATAATAATATTTTGTTATAAAGTTAGTGAATCTTCAAGCATTTAATTAGTTAGGTAGACATTTAGTGTATTATTTATTTATAAATGAGTGAGGTTGTGTGGGTCAATAATTAATATAGTGCAAGTGGGTTGAGTTTTGTCATTTAGTTTAAAATATTTTTATAAAAATAATGACAAATAGATAATGAAAATTGCATAAAAATAAAAATATTATACAAATCTAACAAAATAAAATGGTCACGCCTACCTATATTGATAACAGATAATGATAATTGTAGGGTTAATGGGCCCAATAGCGTATATCGGGCTGTGGGCCCAATCCAAGGACATTAGGTAGTCCGAGGACGGGGAAATACAGTCAAAGGAGTCTGCGTTAATGAACGAAGAGGTAAGGTATGGTCATGCGAGTTTAGGAAAGTGATTCGAGGAGGGATGCCACCTCGGTTGATCAAAGTCGAAGTCCGAAGCTGTGGTCCGCCATCCAGGGCAACATTTTAGGAAATTCTACTGGTAAAAATACACATCCAGAAGGTACGGGACAGATGAGGACTATAAAATATCTAAGAGAAAGCTACAACCACCGCATTGAATGCTCTGTAACTAACTCTCTAGCCGAATTAATGAAGAAGTGATATTTTAACAATAATTTTTAGCCTTACAACTACTATCAGAGATTTCAGGAAAGTGCTGATGGGACAAAGATCAACACCAGCAATCTACTCTACACATGAAGGGTAGAGATGAAAGGGGAAATATAGTATAAAATAGAGAGGAGACCCGAAAGATAAGGGATCGAGGAATTAAGAGAGAACTGCTGTAGTAATAAGAACTGTACTTATAATCAATTTCAAGAAATATATATAAGAACTGATCTCTTCGGACTGTGTCGAGAACGATTTTCATTAGATACAACTAGTCTATTTTTACTTTATTGTCTTTTGGATCCATTATAATTGTTACCTAACTCATTAGAGCCTAGTTTTCTAACTCACTCTCTACAAATTCATTGTATTGGGCTCTTTGGGTTTAAATCCTTTGCATTTTTGGGCTTAGGACTCAAATTGTGACCCTACAATAATTGATAATGAACTATCATGTAATGATTTTAGACAAAAACACCATTTTGGTCCTTACATTTTGGGGTCACAAACAATTTGGTCCCTACATTTTGGTAGCAATTAATTTGGTCCCTGTTATTTTTAATTTGCAGTCAATTTGGTCCTTACCGTTAATTCATTAACGGAAAATGCTAACGTAGCTAAGTGATTGCACAATTGGCATACTTGAAACTTACATGCCTGACACAATGATATTTAAGAAGCCACCTCAGCATTTTAATAAATAAAAAAGCCAAGTCAGAAAAAAAAAAGCACAAAAAACTCAAAAATCTGGTTGAAAAAATAAAATGAACAAAAAAGAAAAACTCAAAATTTCCTATCATTTTCTTGCTATCCAAACGCACACAAACAAAGAGAAATAGGCTTGCCAAGATCGCATTAAAAATGAAATGAATTAAAATCTCAACAATACTTCTATACATGCAATACCCACACAATCCAGCACTAAAATGAAATGAATTAAAAAAAAAATCTTATTTTCTTTTGAATTGAAGATCTGTGGAAGACTCAGTGAGATTCCTAGTAGTTCTCCAGCAAGCAGATCCTCGTCGCCGTTGGCGATGATAACACCCACGTCAGACAGCAAGGTAGTCGTCATCGCCATACATGGGGCAAGATCTTATTTTATAGAAATTTTTTATTTGTGTTTTCGGTAATGGGTTTTGTATTTTGTTTTGTGTTTTTAGTAATGGATTAGTGAAATTTTATTTATTTATTTTTATAGAAATTTTGATTTGTGTTTTCGGTAATGGGTTTAGTCATTTTTGTTTTGTTCAGTCTTCTGTGATTTCGGTGATAAAGGAAGGGGTTCCAAATATGAGATTCTACCATTATGGGTTGGGTTTGGTTTCTAGTAACATGGAAATGAGTTTTTATTTATTTATTTATTTTATTTTTTCCGGTTAGAAAATCATCTGTTTTATACTTGTTTGTGTTTTTTTTTTTTTTTACGTGGCTTTTTTTACTTGTTAAAATGCTGAGTAGCTTTTTCAAATACGAATTATTTTATAAGCCATGTAAGGTTTAATTATGCCAACTGTGCAATTTGTTAGCCACATAAACATTTTTGTTAGTGAGTTAACAGTAGAGACCAATTTAACTGCAATTTGAAAATAATAAGGACTAAATTGATTGTTATCAAAATATAGGGACTAAATTAACCATAACTCCAAAATGTAGGGATTAAAATGGTGTTTCCGCTATGATTTTAAAATAGAAAAACTTATAGAAGTAAATTGTAAAACTTCATATATTTGCAAGTAATTTATTTATTTATTATTTTTTATTGATATCTCAAAATATTCAAATTCTCTTTATATTAATTTTTTTTTTTTTTTTTTTTTTTTTTTTTTTTAAGTTTAAGCTTTTTAATGATCATTCTTGAAAAAAAAATTTCTAGAGCCACCATTGAATCAAACACATAGAATAGTTAGTTATAAAAACAAAGAATTTAACTGTACCCCAATTTTGGTTAGAGAACATCCTTGATGATGTTGCTCCTCTTGTAATGTATGAAAAAAGCTTCTATTGATTCAACGAAATTTCCGATTGGTTTCACAAAAACAAAAAAAAGAAAAGAAAAAAAGAAAACATATAGAATAGTTATGGGAAGGGGTGTGATTAAAATTGTGGTTATAGATCTTTTATAATTCTATGGTTTACTTTAGTGTGCATTTGAAACTCACTTATAAATTAATTTTTTTTTACTTTTATGTATAATTTTTAAAAATCTCACTTTTTCTTACTTTTTCAAAATACAAATATACTTTATCACATTTTTAATAAAAAAAACTTAGTAAGTTATTTCTAAACCGACAATTGATAAAAAGAGTAACGTCTTACTAACCAACGCGCCTGCTAGAGCTTGGGTCTTGCTCTTGTCTACGCGGTTGATAATATCTCATGCATGTTTTTCCACTTCTCGATCTTATTTTTAATCTTTCACCTTACCCCAGATACCAACTGGTCCAAATTCTTACTTTACATGTATTCCCACACCATTCATACATTATGTGACAATTTTTTTTTTTTTTTTTTGGCTGAGATACATTATATGACATTTATCTTACATAAAATAATACTTAATAGAAGATCTATGTCTGAGTGCTTAAAGCTATTTGACACTGAGACCAAGACCATCAAGATTTGTTTTTCTTTTCTTTTCTTTTTATCATTTTGTGTATATGGGACCTGCCGGCTGAAGAAATTTGCTCTGCAAATATAAGGTATGTTATTCTTTCTGCTATATTGGACTAAGGAAGATCAATGGAGGAACCATACCGATAACCACAAAAGACCTGGCCTAATGGCTGAATTTTCTTCCTCAAGGCAATCACTTTGAGTTGAAGTTTAAAGCTTTTCCCATATCCGGAAAGAACCATGAGCATGATGGAAAATGAGAATAACGATGGTTTGAAGATGCAATCCTCAGACAGGAGCGAGGACGAGGAAGTAGAAGATGAAAGTAAGACCAAAAACAGTGCAAGCTCGAGCAACAGCATAGTTGAGGTTGAGGAGGCTGAGAGGAAGACCTCCAGCTCTAGTGGAGTTCGGCCATATGTTCGATCCAAGGTGCCCAGGCTAAGATGGACTCCTGATCTTCATCTTTGTTTTGTCCAAGCAATAGATAGACTTGGGGGTCAAGAGAGTAAGATCTTCAAACTTCTTCACCTGTTGATGGTTTTTTTTTATATTTTCTTCTTGTAGATTATATTTTAGCAGACTCATCATATCCTTCGGGAACTTCTACTTATAAAGATATCATCAATTACACCTACATAACATTGTTTCTCAATTTATTTATTCAGTTATTTAAATTTGGTGTAGGAGCAACCCCCAAATTGGTTTTGCAACTAATGAACATAAAGGGCCTAAGCATTGCTCATGTCAAGAGCCATTTACAGGTAAAACACTAACTCAGTATGTCTCATATATAATATATTTTTATGCAGTGGATCAAGATTTGTCTAATTGGAGAAATTTCATTTTTGTTTATCTTTTGCCACATGTTTTGAAAAAGATGTATCGTAGCAAGAAGATTGATGATCAGGGTCAAGGTACACCAACTTAACAAATCGCTCTGTAGAAATTAGGATTTAGGGTTTATTTCCTGTTGGTCATTCATGCTTCTAATATTTGAAAGTTGAGACTATTGTCTTTCATGAATTGACAGTTATAACCAGTAGTGGACAGCTCACGGGACATCTTATGGGAAGTGAAAATCACCTTTGGCAACAATCCATGCTTCAGAGTGTTAATGAAAGGGTTACCCCCAAATTCAGGTAGTGTTACTGTTAGTATACCCTATGATAGACCTTTACTTTTACTGTTTTACATGATATTTCTCTCTCTCTCTCTCTCGTTAACTGCATCAATTGATTTTCTATATGAGTTTAAATCAATGTGAAAATGTTTCCCTTTCTCTCAAGATATGGTGACTTTTCTTGGAATGGTCATGGGAGCTGGATATCAAGGCCTTATTTGACTGAGAACATGTATATTAGAACAGGAGATAGCCTTCATGGGTCAGTAGCGGAAAGGATTTATGGAGGTACTGGTTCGAACATAAGGGATATTGGAGCTTTCTACATGAATGACAACATTGCTTTCGCTGAACAAAGTAGAAAGAGAAAACTACAAGAGTTCAGAGAAGAATTTCAGTGGCTGTCTAATCACAATTCCAGCGAAACCCAGACAAGATCAACCCCCATAGAACCATCTTTCAATAATGAATTGCATGGAAGAGGATGGGAGAGAACAGACTGTTTTCAGAATTCAATCACAGTGAACACCAAGTCTATTAATGTTAGCGGATATGGAGAGCAGAACATAGGGAAAAGGAAAGCTTTGCATGATGACATTGATTTGAGTCTATCACTGGGCAGAAGATCAAGACAAGAGGAAGTTAAAAGAATACCTTGGGTTGAGGAAGAAGTGGATGGCAATTTATATCTTTCTTGTTCCTCTTCTTCAGAAAGAGGCAACTATTCTATAGATCTCAACATGCCATCAAAGCTTAGCAGCTTGATACAAGAAAATAGTGCGAAAAATATGAAATTGGCGAGTACTAGTACCCTTGATCTGACTATATGAATTACAGAATTCTAGTGAGATCCAGTTGGTACTTGTACAAGAGGATACATCAGGATCTTATGTATGTTATCCTATATATTTTTCAATGCAATCTATTAGTAACTAATATTTTTGGCTCATCATTTAATATCTTTCAAAATATTCTGCTTAAGAAATGCCTTATGAATGTAGACACTCTTCTCTAAAATATGATTACTGATTTGGGAACTTTCTTTAACCCCGACTAAAGCTTACTTCATCACTTTCATCTCCTTCATCGCATTATCCATTCTTGCCCCACATATGCATTTGCTGTCTTCCACACAAGCTGTTTCAGGTACTTTCATGTCAACTCTAGTATCCAGGTGTCATCGCAAAAGACTATTGTCGATTGTAAAATTGAGGAGACTAAAAGGTTGTCTGAAAAGGCTAATAGATCCAAGCAATATACTTTCTGAGGTTAATATTGTAGAGGGAGGGCCCTCTAGACCCCCACACAATAATAAGAAATATGACCCTGTAGTTATAGTTAAAAGGGAAATTTCAAAATAGAAGTATCCAAAATCCTCAAATTTCAAAAAAGGGTAACTGTGTCATTATGTGGCAACTTGTAGAGTGAGAGGCAATTTCAACAACCACCACAAAAGCTTAAAGCCAAAGAAAATGTGGTGGATATAGGAGAGGCAATTGTAGTTGGTTATCTTATAGTATTTTCAATATAGACTCCCTTGTTGTAAATATCTAAGGAACATTCTAGCTTAAAAATTTTCACCAGTATAAATTTTGTGTTTGACATTAGTTTATTTAGTTTTTCGTCTATTGCTTTTTGTTGAAAATGTGTTAAAAAATATTTGTACTTTGAAAAAGTGAAAAAAAATATGAAGTTTTAAAAAGTTGTACATAAAAGTTAAAAGTTTGTTGAAGAAGTTGTAGGTAAATAGAAACAAAATGCACTTCTCCAATAGGTTTAGACTGTAAAATTAATGTAGGATAGAATTTGCAATTTCATTTTGTTATTTTTATGTAATCTTTGAAATTTTAGGTTAGGAGATACTATTTTCTTGATTCTAGGTGTTTTTAAAGCTTTGTAAAGTCAAATTAGAGTCATATAATGGTAGCATATCAATTATGATATGTTTTAGAGAGTATATAGATAGAATTCTACTTTAGCCTGCTAATCTAAGTGTGTACATACTACAACAAAATGTATTTTTAGTGACGAAAATTTTCATCACTAAAAGTCCAATATTTCGTCACCTAGTACCTTTAGTGACAAAATTCGTTTCATCGCTATAGCACTGTCGTTAAAAGTATTAGTGATGAAAACTTTCAACAAATTTCGTTGATAAAGATTCGAGTTGTTTTAAAATAAAAACACTTTTAGTGACGAAATTATTTTGTCGCTAAATGTTTTCCTCGTTAAATATACTATTCAGCGACGAAATATTTTCGTCGTTAAAACTATTTTTAAGAATATTCAGGTACTTATAGCAACGAATATTTTCGTCACTAAAATTTTTGTCTAAAAAATTCAACTATATTTAGCGACAAAAATTTTCGTCGCTGAAAGTGTTTTTTATAAATTCAATTACATTTAGCAATGAAAATTTTTGTCACTAAATGTAGCTAAATGTGATGGACAAATTCATCACTAAAGCTACTTATCTGTTTTCATTTTTTTCCTGTATGTAACCTGTCATTATATTATTAACTCTTTACACTTGAATAACACATTTATAAGAAAATGATCCATACATTCCAAGTGTAAAAATAAAACAAGTATTCTATTCAATCCATCCATACAAATTGTTTCCAACGCATACAATAATACAAGATGTTTTATAACAAACAATAACATAAAATATTAAGGGTAAAGTCTCTGATGGTTGAATAAGAGATTTGGGGTTCAATCTCCGCCTACACCAAAAAGTGATTGGTGTCTTGGTCTGAAGATAAAGAGTTATTATCAGGAGCGGACACCATAGATTGAAATTCTCTCAAAGAAAAAAAAAATACGAAGGGCTAAAGAAGATGTCCTCAAATGTTTTCAAGTAGTGCCAAAAGAAAATGCCCTAAAAGCCACCAATAAGAAATCTGCACAAATGTAAAAACAATACTACATTAAAATTGTAAAGTAAAAACATTAACTATGTTATAAGAAACATCTCTATTGAATATTTGTATATATATATATATATATATGTTCATCCAAGACACAAACTTCAAACTCAATTTGGCTATCAACCTCACATTGCATAATTCAATTACCACATATTTGCTATAACTAAATCATTTACTCTATAATTCAATCAAAGTAAACAACAAAAACCCAATTTGGGCATTAATGCATAGAGCCATAGAGCCATATATATATATATATATATATATATCACACAGTCCAACTTCAAATTAAATAATCAACAACAAACAATTAAATCCGACTTCATAACTCATTGAGGTAATATATCAAGCACTTTATGCAAAAAGCAAAACCTCAAAGCACTTAAATTTTCATGATTAACACTTCATTACCCATTTGTTTTAAAACAGGTTCATAGCACCCAAACCATCAAATTATCATATACTCACCTCTTCACACCACCAAGACCTCTAAATGCTTCAATATTGAAAAAAAAAAAAAAAAACCAACAAATATAACTCAATCAAAACCTAAATCCCTAAAGCCTAACTTTACCATCCTAAGACGAATACCTCTACCCAAACGGGAACCAAGCAAGCATACAAGAAACTTATAAGTTTTAACACAACCAAAACCTTTTATTTCCCTACCATAAACAATGTGCATTTACCAACTTAATACAAAGCATGTCATTACCAAACTATGATAAAATTAGTCAAAGTAAAACACTTGTCAAAGAAAGCACATATGAACTTACAAGATAGACCACACAACAAAAGTTTGTAGTAAATTCCTTATAATCTCAACATTCTAATCATACTTTCTGATTAAATTTGCAACAGGTCGGCTCTTTTTTAAAATTTTTTTGGTCCACGTAGTTTTATCCAAAAAACTTGAAATTAAATAAGGAAAAGCCCTTATATGTCTAATATGTACAATCAAAACTTCACTTCAAAATAATTTTTCTATAATTTATTAAAAATCATGTAGTCCATTTGACTCAAATTTGTATAAAGTCACAAAAGAAAAATACTATAATTTTAACCATATGCCAAAAGTTTTGAGACTTGATTAAACCTTAAAGATACATGTGTTAGTACATATATAAAACTAGGATTACAACCCATAACCTCATATAACAATCATTATAACACAAGTCAAGAAATTCAATCTAATAACTCATATAGACAATTTATCAAACACTTGGTAAGCAAAAGGCACATGCTCATATTACTTGCACAAATTTATAGTTAACACCACAATCACAACATATGCCAAAAACATTTCAAAATGCAAGGAAATCATTTTTCTAAAATTAATCCAATCTCCCATATAAATCAAAATCCCAAATGATTTCTCAAAAAACCCAATTCACATGGTTGCCAAACAACAAAATCCATTTCATAACTCATACAAGCAATTTGTCAAATACTTGGTAAGCAAAAGACACATGCTCATATTACTTGCACAAATTTATATTTAACACCACAATCACAACCACATATGCCAAAGACATTTCAAAATGTAAGGAAATCATTTTTCTAAAATTAACTCAATCTCCCATATAAATCGAAACCCAAATGATTTCTCAAGAAACCCAACTCACATGGTTGCCAAAAAAGAAAATCCATTTCGTAACTCATATAGGCAATTTGTCAAATACTTGGTAAGCAAAAGACACATGCTCATATTACTTGTACAAATTTATATTTAACACCACAATCACAACCACATATGCCAAAGAAATTTCAAAATGCAAGGAAACCCTTTTTTCTAAAATTAACCCAATCTCCCATATAAGTCAAAAACCCAAATGATTTCTTAAGACCCAACTCACATAATTGCCAAACAACAAAATCCATTTCACTCCATTAAATTAAAAACCTTCAATAAGATTTTAAATGTACCAACAAACACAACAAACTACTTCTAAACAAAACCCACAACATAAAAAGCAATCCTAACAATATAGGATAAAAACCCAAAGATATTTGAATGTGGGTCATGAAGATTTTACCTTAGATTCATGTTAGGAGAAGTCAAACCATGGATAAGAGTTTGATGACTAAAAATCTAGTAGAAGCTAACCAAGAGACCAAGAGGGAGGAGAGACTTGGTAGAAAGAGAGATAGAGGGATGTGTGTATTTGTGTTAGGGAGTGAGTGATAATGAGAGAGGGAGGGCTGAAAATTTTTTAAGTGAGTGGGTGGGAGAAATGAAATTTTATGTGGGAAAGGAAATTTTTTTTTGCTGAAATTTAACCCATTTAAGCTATACTCTTTAGCGACGAATATAATTTCGTCACTATAACATACTTTTAGCCGGATTTTGTTACGACTTTTAGCGACGACTATAATTTCGTCGCTATAGCATAATTTTAGCCGGATTTTTTTTACGATTTTTAGTGATGAAATTCAGATTTCGTCGCTATAGTGTAATTTTAGCCGGATTTTTTTCACTATAGCATACTTTTAGCTATGAATTATGATTTGTCGCTAAAACTATGAAATGAAAAACCTATTTTGTGTGAATATTTTTAGCGACGATAGTTTTTGGTCGCTAATGCTCCCTTTTAGCGATGAAATGATTTTCGTCGCTAATACTATTCATAGCAATACCTACAGTCATGGTTTTAAAAATCGGTAAGGTGAAAGAACCGGAAAAGGGACTGATTACCAGTTTTCTGGTCGGATCGGGGTCCGACCAGTGGTCAAATCGGTAATGTCATAAATAATTTAATTAATAAATAAATAATTATAAAAAATAATAAAATTATATAAATAAGAATATAGCTACTGATATTTACTAAAAAAAGATATAAAATTTTAGAAGTATTTTTGTTAGGTTCTAAGGATTTAGAATCTAAATGTTTTAGAACTTCAAGTGGTATCAGAGCGGGTTAGCTCTAGTATTTAGATCATTTGATCTAAAACTTGATCCTTGACCTCTGTATTCATGGAACACGGTTACTCTCTTGTGATCCAACCTTATTTTGATGGGTACAACTATGCCTATTGGAAAGTAAAGATGCAAGCATTCATGAAATCTATTAATGAGAGAGTCTAAAATTTTGTTGAATACGGATGGGAGAAGCCCACTACTCCAATTAGTGAGTGGCAAACTTCTGAGAAAGTAGCATCCACTTTTAATAGCAAAGCTATGAATGCTATTTATAATGCTATTTCTATGGAGGAATTCAAGAGAATCTCTAATATTGAGGTTGCTCATACTGCATGGAATATTCTCTAGACTGTGCATGAAGGCACAAAGGTAGTTAAGATTAACAAATTGCAGCAGTTAACTACTAGGTTTGAAAGTATTAGAATGTCTGATGATGAATGTTTTAATGAATTCTATGCTAAACTGAATGATATTATTAACTCTACTTATAATTTGGGTGAAATCTATGATCAACCTAAGATTATTAGGAAGATACTAAGATCTTTGACTAAGAACTTCAGACCCAAAATGACTGCCATAATTGAAAGCAAGGATTTGGAGTCCATCATTGTTGATGAACTTGTAGGATCTCTCCAGTCCTATGAGTTGGACTTACCCAAGACAAACAAATCCAAATCAATGGCTCTTAAGTTAGTTGATGATGTTGATGGGAATGGATTTGATGATAAACTCTCTATTATAGAGATTGCATATCTTGCCATGAACTTTAGAAACTTTCTTACGAACAACAGAAGGGCAAGAGGTAAAAACAATGCTGAACCTAGAAATTTTAGGAGGAATGATCCTACTAAAGTAAACAATACTGAAAAACCTAAAGAGGAAGTAGGTCAAACCTCTAATAATTTTATGGGTCAACAATTTTTTGGTTGTCAAGGGTATGGTCATGTGAAATCAGAATGTCCTACATTCTTGAGATCAAAGAGTAAGGCTATGGCTGTAACCCTTAGTGATGATAAAGTTTCTGATCATGAGTCTGGTAGTGATGAGGATGGAAACTTTATTGTTTTCATAGCTACTATTGTAGTTGATGAAAGTGTTGTGGTTGATGAGAACCCTTCTGATGGGGAACTCTCTAAGAATGCTGATTTGCAAGAAGCCTATAATAAGCTTTACAAGGTTGCTGTAAAGGATGCTATGAATGTTGATTTAGGTTTACAGAAAATTGCTTCTCTTGAACTTGATAAGAAAAAATTGCTGAAATTGTTTGATGCTAATGAATTGCTTGATAAGGTAAAGATTAAGAACATGTTATTGCTTGATAAAGTGAAGGATTTGGGACTTGAATTATCTGTTGCTAGAGAACAAACAAATAGGTCTGCTAGTTCCAAACTTGAACACATGTTGAGTATTCAGAAGTCTCCCTTAGACAAAACTGGTCTAGGTTTCGAAGACAGCATCTCTGTTCCTAAGACTCATTTCATAAACTTTGTCTCTTCTTTTGAGCCTTTTGCGAGTGAGATTGTCAAACCAGTAGAAGTTACACTTCCTAGGAAGATTATGGTTGATCTTAAAGAGTCTAAGTCTAAGAATTCTACCCTTCCTAAGGATAAGTCGCATGATAGACCTGAATGGGTTTGTCATTTTTGAGGAAAGTGTGGGCACATTTATCCAAACTATTTCAAGTTGCAAGTTGCTAAGCGAGCAAATAAGCCAAAAGTACCTGTGCCTCAAGCACAAGCTCCCATGGTATTTATTGTTGAGTTGGTAAAGGCTTTAAACCTTTATTCCAATCCTAGAGTTACTCATCATTCTAATATGAATAATAACTCCAATGCAAAAGTTGCATAAAAAAAGTTTTGAATGCCAAAGGCTCGATCTAATTGAGTCTTTCTGACATGGTCCTAATGCTTCATCTCTCTAGTCTTTGTGACCATTCTTCTTTACTGTTTTTGTTTTCTTTGTTTCTAGGATTTGCATTGTATAACATTCATGCATTTCATGCTAGGTTGTTTTTGTTATTGTTTAAAAAAAAAAAATAAATAAAAAGGAAAAGAAAAGAAAAATGTGTTTTGCATTATTTTTCTTGGATTTGAAATCAAGGTTGGCCATATTATCTTTACATAACATGTTTATGTACCTTGTTTAGCTTGGATAAGCTTATTTTATTGCACTTAACTAGTTTGAGTTTTGTAGTGCATGTTGTGTGGGAGTTGTTTATAGTTTTTGATCACATGATCTTGATCTTGAAGTCACATGCTTTTGATTGTAAGGACTAAAAAATCATAAGATAAATGCATAAATAACTATCTCACCACTGTTTACTAGCCAATCGTGAACACCTTAGTGCATATCATATGATTTTGTTTTCAAGAAAGTGTAGCACATGCACAAAAAGAACATAAGGTGGAGCCTCGGCTTATAATACAATTCAAATTGAAATAAAATTGGTGTGTACATTATGAGGAAAATTAAGAAACTTACATGATTGCAAGTTTGTTTTCTAGGAGATGTGGGAGTTATATGATGTAACTCTTTAGGTGATAGTCACTTTCAAACTTATGTGATGAATTTTGTAGAAATTGTGATTAATCACTATTTACTTATCACCTTACATGTATCTCAAGCTATTCTAGTTGCACACACTACACAAGTTATTCTTTGCTAAACTGAGTTCATGATATTGTGTGTGAACTTGTTGTGGCCATCCAAGATTTAAAATTCCTTGATTTTAATGCAAAATGTGTTTAAAGTTTGAGATTTGAGGATAAATTGATTGATAATCTTGTTTTTGGAAGAACTGGGTTAAATTCAAGGGTTTCTGAATTTTTTTTTTTATCTAATACTCATGCATTCCATTCATAAAATATTGTGCTTTGAGTTTCTGCATTAAAATGCTTTATTTTTCAAAAAAATTGATTTTTCCAGATTTTTGATCAATCAAACCTATTGCTCGACCGATCGAAATTGCGATAAAAAATTTGGTTTGAATCTGCTTGGCTTGTTTGCTACTCAATTGATGTTGGATCGATCGAATGTGATTTTTGATCAATCGAATCTATTTTTCGACTGATCGAAAATTGGTCAGTGAGTTTTTAAAAAGGTTTTTCTCTCACGTGTTCATCACACTGTTCATGCCTTTTTCAAAAGTTTTTTGACTTCTCTTGTTCGACTGATCCAATCTCAACAGTTTTTTGTCGTTTTCCTCCTAAAATCTCTTATGTTTTTGTCTTCTTGTGCCGGTACGACATTTCTACCCCTTCTTTTTCATTTTATTCACATATTTCATGCATTTTTCATGCATTTTAGGTGTAATTTTCGGACTTATTGATATTTGGGGTTTTTGATTTTTGAGTTGGTTTTTGTCCAAATTGAGCAATGGGTTTTTGTTCTAAGATGACGTTAACTTGATTCTCATGCTTTAATTTGATTAAAATTGTGTTTTGGGACAAATTTGAAATTCTAGGGCTTGAAACTATACGAATTTGGGGATTTTGTTCAATTGGGCTTAATTTGGTAAAACTGACTTGTGAAATTGATTGATTATGTCATTATATGATGATTTCTATCAAGGGCAATGATTAATTACTCAATTGGGTTAAATTTTTGAAAGTGGGTTTTCACAATTTGGGGTTTTTGTTATAAACTCTATGTTCAAGTCAATTCTTAGTTTTTAAAGTATAATTGGATTGTTCTCAATGCATTAGAGTATGCATCATGTGTTTATTCTGTTCATGCATCATATAGAGTGATATTTTCAATTGTTGTTTTCTATCTAACCTTGTCTAATGTCGTCTTCCCTTGGTTTTCTTTGTTTTTTTGTTGGTTTCTTTTCTGTCTATCCTTTCACACCCTTAGCATCATGGTTAGGAAGACTAGAGCCCATAGTACATCCACCTGCTCTTCTACTCCAGCCTTTGATCGCGATAGGTTTCAAACTAAGAAAAACCAAGAAACCTATAAGAAGCTGAACATTTTTAGATCAGTTTAGGTTGAGAGGAAGGTAGTGTTAGATGAGCTAGATTCAAAAATTAGGAGGAACTTTGAGCGTAAGGGTTGGTTACCTTTGTTGGATATAGATCATCCTCCTCCGGCTACCTTGATTAGAGATTTCTACTGGAATCTCTCTGTCCACTCCAATGATTCTAACACTTAGTTTGTGAAGAGTTGGATAGGGGGTGAAGAGTATGTCATTACTCCTTCGGTAGTGGCCTCTACTCTTGGGGTGCCAAAGGTATAGCAGCCTGTGTACCCTTATGATGATCCCCTTCCTCTTGATGACATTATGTCATATCTCACTAGTACTTCCATTCAGTGGGGTACTGATCCTTGTATTACCTCTCATGAGTTGATTGAAATTCATTACTTGTTTTTCCGGATTTCTTGTCATTCTATTTGGCCCATCTCTCACTTGCACACTATTCCTATTGAGAGATGTGTATTTTTGTATGCCCTTGTGACAGATGCTCCTATGAGTTTTCCTACTCTTTTCATTCGTTCCTTGGTTGAGGTTCATAGGAGTAGTTCTTCTGCACATGGTCTTTTCTTCCCCGTTTTTATTCATCGAATTTTGTTACATTTAGGATTAGATGAGTTTCCTGCATCTGAGCCCATACACATTATACCTCCCATGGGTGCCACCTTTCTTAGACAGAGAGTTGCTCAGATGAGAGCTAGCTCTAAATGTCCTCATGTAGAGTCTTCTTCAGGTGTTGCACCTCCTCCTCCTCCTCCTTCTTCAGGTGATCCCACAGCTGAGGAGTATGTTGATCCGACGGCCATTGTTGATCCTCCACCTTCAACATCGGGTGATTCTCTCATTCGGAGTATATTGGACACTGTCATGACTGTTTAGGCGGCTCATGGTTAGCTTTTGGTGGATGTACTCATGGAGCTTTAGGCCTTGCGTGTGGATTTGGCGAGCATTAGGCGAACACCTCTACCACCTCCTTTTGATGATGAGTCTTGATTTCCCTTTGGCAATTCGTCACAAAAAGGGGGAGTACATATGAATGGAGATAGGGGGAGATTTTGAGTTTTTGGAGTTTTAGAGCTTTAGATTGTATCTAGGTGCCTCATCATGTATTTATTTTTTTGGGCTCATGATGTATTTATCTTGACGTATTTATTCTTATGTGATGTATATGTTAGGGGGAGACATTATGTTTCTTGTTTCACATTGTGCTACATAGACTATTGATTTATATTATGAGGTTATTCATGATATATGTCTTTTATTTTATGTTTTGAGAAATTAAGAATTTATTTTGTTTTACTTGTATTTTCCACACATGCGTTTATGTGTTTGTTGAGTGTTTTAGGAATATACAAGTTGTTTCAGTCGTGTTGCTGTCTACACTTGCAACTGATAGATAGTAGTTAGGTTGAACTGTTTTTGGTTGGGCAATTTTATTGTAATAGGCTGTTTTTGTAACCTTGAGCATTTTGTTTTATTATGTGTTTTGTCATGGATTGCCAAAGGGAGAGTTTGTTAGGTTTTAAGGATTTAGGATCTAAATGTTTTAGAACTTCAATATGTAATATTGGCAAACCATAATCAAAATTTAGAATCTAGATTTAGGTTGCTCAAAGTATGTTTATTATGAAGTTGAAATCGAGTAATTGCAGAAAATTACTATTCATTTTTTGCAAGGCTCGATTGATTGAAAATTAGACTTGATCGATCGAAGCTCATGTAGAATGTTTTTCTGCAGATTTTTCCAACTCAACCCAAGCCTATATGACGTGTAGGCTTTTATGTTTTGCCTTAAGTATAAAAGGAAAAACCCTAGCCACGTTTTCAGGTTGTTTATGCTATGTGTGTGAATCTCTTATGAGATCTAGAGGTGTTTGCCTTCATACACATTTAGGGTTATCAAGATCAAGATTGATGTCGAGAGCTTGGTGATCGTTTTAGTTGCTGCATAAAGAACTTAAAGAAAAACACAAGTGGGAGTACTTGTGGTTGCTGTGAATCCAAGAAAGAAGTAGTCCGTGGACTCAGAACTGTCATGTGGTCGTGGTAGTAAGTTTTCTACTCGAGATAGCAATAGGATGTTAGTGGTCTAAGTCACTATTGTAAAACTTTAATTCTTTCATAGTGGATTTGTTTTACCTTAAGGATAACTAGGTTAAATTCTCCCCAGGTTTTTTACTGGTTTGGTTTTCTTGAGTTATCATATTATTGTGTTCTTTATTTTCCACATTGTTTACTTCATATGATATACTTGTGTTAACCTAGTCTTGAATAATTTACCTAAGTAATCATTTGGCTAAATATCTAGGTTAATCAACTTGTCAATTTTCAGGTTAAATTTAACTCAAATATAAAGAAAAATAAATTATCATTTTTTTAGAAGAAGAAAAAGAAATTAACCTAAACAAACTACCAAATAAAAAAGGTTATGGTTTAATGTTTTATAATCATATATAATTTTCAGTATTTTTAACAAAACCATTATTTAAATTAAAAAATATTTATCTATGTTAATATAATTTCACATCTAAATATTTCTTCTTAAAAAATTGTATTTATTATAAAAATATTTTATGCTTGTCTTGAATATTGCAATGACCTTACTGGTGTCTAGAAAGTGCAAATAAATGTAGAATCACAAAGTGGTCTACCACTCCCACCTAACCATCAACGTGGCCAAAGGACATCCAACCACAATTATACCAAACTTTTTAAAAAGGTAGTCCTCTCCTCTCCTTATCTAAAAGGTCTAAACAAATTGCTCAAATCTCCCTCTCTCACTCTGAAGAAGAAGCAGCGGCGGAGTTGGAGTTTCCTCCAAAGCCTAGTTCAGCTCCTCGCCCAAACCAAGAGATATTTCTTATTTCATAATCATTTTCTCACATATTCTTAAACAAATATGAGATTTTACCCAACCTAAGTGTCTCCCCAGATCTCCTTTTATCCCAGATCTGAGATTTTACAAGTTAGAGTATAACGATCTTGCACCTTCCTCCCCAGAAGCCAAGAAGTCGAAGAAAATTTGCCATGAGAAGCAGAGCGGAGGCAGTGAGGGCCATGACTGGCCAATAACTGGTTCAACCATATCGGTTTCCGATTTTACGATTAAATAGGCTAGTTTTCAGTTATTTCCAGTTTTTGGATGATTTTCGGTTTTTAAACATAATTGGACTGGATTAGTGATCGGTTCTCGGTTAAACTGGTCAGACCGTCTGGTCCATTTTAAAAACCAAGCCTACAGTGATGAAATCTTTCGTCACTAAAAATTTCAGCCGTTAACGATAAAATATTTTGTCACTATAGATTAATTAAGTTCCCGCCACAATTTCCCCTTTGGCGCTCATGATTTAGATCATCAATAGTGATGAAAATTACTTTTCGTCACTAAATGTTATAAATTTTGAATATATTCAATTAATGACTAATATATTTATCACTTATATAATAATATTTAATAAGTTAACTAAATAATTCAAACTAGCATGTATTTATTGTTGGAAAACATAGTTTTGCATCTTATACAAAACAAACAGTGGAAGTAACACAAGGATCTACTTCATTCACAAGAGATAACATATAACCTTGAATTCTAGAACAAAGAACAGAAAGCGTAACTTTATGCAGTAAAATTAAAAAACAAGACTTTAGATAACCTTCAATCTTCATCCCAATTCCACATATTGTCCAAGATATGTGATCTCTCAATCAGTTCTTAAGTACGATGATTTTCCTTTTAGAAAAGTGTATTCAAGAGATGAGAGAAAACTATTTTCTCTTCTTTCAATCGTACGTACATTTTAACTGCTTAAGTAGATGCTTTATTTAATAACTCTTATTAAATAAACAACTGATTATCTAATTGGGTTAGCCTTTTGGGCCAGTCCAATTGGGCTTTAGTGTGTGGTTTGGGATGGGATCAAAGGGACAAATATGGCTCTAGTTCTAATGGGCTTCAAGCTTATCTGTCAACTCTTAACAAGTCCAAAGTTACCATAACTATATTACAAGTACCACTATAGAAATATAATTACACTCTAAGCCTTATTAATAAATTATATCCCAAGCCTTTAATATAATATGATTTGACCCCTGCGTGCATGAAACATCCATAGTGAACAAAGTCTTAATAAACTATCACTTTGTAAACAGCTATTTTATTCCTTGAGTCCCTAGTTTAATCTTTTAGTTATTCATATTTATGAAATCTAATTTCATTAAATATAAATTTTAGTAACTCTTTACTAAAATGACTGACCTTAAATAACTAGTTCCTATTAAACTTATCTCAAATGGATATTTTGTGTATCTATAGAAAAGATTATGGATTCCATCTTGAGAATATGTATTCCCTTAACACTGTGCGGTTACCCAACATACTGAGGCTTTGACTGTTAAATTAGATCTCAAACCTGATGTATACATTTAATTATCAGGGGTTCACAATCCTCTCAGGATTAAGAGCCTATGAAAATAGAAGTTGTAAGATTTATTATTCAGGTAACAATTGTTAATTGAATAATTAATCTCATAGTGGTTTAGTTCAATGTGTCTTACACACTTAAGACACATCAACACATCAACTAGAAGTCTCCACTTCCATGATCAAGACAAACTATCTTAGTTGATATGTTATAGTCTTCGTAGATGAAACACATAGTTTCATCACCGACTACAAACTACATTTTTGAGTTTACAAGGAACCTGTGATTTATATGTTCTGTAACTAAATCATATAAATCACATTCAATGCATCTCAAGAACTATATGATAATGTCCAATTACTTCATACACAAATAGTCTCATATAATTAAACAATTTAATTATTTATAACATGCTAATAAATTGAATTTTAGGGCACAAACCCTAACATTTATAGCATACACATTCAAATTGATTAAACTCAGAAGTGATAATACATTACAAATGACCCAAAAATAATAATTTCTTTTTATCATATTCATCATCTTGCCTAATCAACTCCATTTAAGTTAATGTTATTATCATGTTCATCATTTTGTAAACTTATTTCTTCATTGAAATTTTCTTCTTTATCATCAACATTTTTTATCTCTTCTTGTTATTTTATTTTAATAATTTTAAAATATATATATATATATATATATATTTCTTCTTGGCATTCTAGTTTTTAGACTTATAACAATAATTAAAAAAATAAAAAATAATTATATTATCAGTTAATATCTTATTTATAATATATAAAAGAAATTTATAAATATGAAAGTGAAGTGTAAGTGTGTAGGCTAAATTTTGTAGGAGAAAGAGAAAAAACAAAAAACTTACAGACATGTTTTTTGATTGTACTAAATTAAGTAACCTAATAATTTTGTATCAATAACAAGTCTAACAACATTTAAGATTCAAATAAAAGTACAAATTTTAACAAAAAATCATTTTAAAACACATGTTCATGTATTATATGATACATACGATTTTACAATATGATACAATTCATACAATATACACACATTGCATTGTATGATTCATGAGCATTTCCGATATACCCTTACGATACAAAAATTTTTACACATGAAACGATATGTCAACTATGCTTCAGAGATAGATCCAAAATTAAAATTTATTTATTTTTCCTTCTAACACAATAAAAACACACATGTAGGAGTTTTCCTTGATGTGTTGAATATAGACGCACCAATAATTTTCGAGTGTCTGTGTTAATTAGCATAAGAGTATAGTAGAAAGTTTACATCAATACTCTTGACTGCTGGCTTGCTAAGAAGCTTCAATTTCCTATCGACTTCTAATAAAGTTTTTCTAACTTCAACTTTCACATATACACTACTCAAAAACAAGCAATGTGATCAGAAACAAAAACATTACAATAATTATTTTTCCCGTACTCTCTTTCTATGTCTCAATAAATATATATATATATATATATATAAATAAATAAATGAGGAGAGTAGCATGAAATCTTAAGATATATATATATATATGTATGCTAGTTTCTCCTAAAGAAGGAACAAAATATGTAATAAAAAGTTGCACAATTTTCAATGATACTTTTTTTTTTGATAATCAAAAGGGGGGGGGGGGGGGGGGGGCGGCGGGGGCGACCATTTGTGACTAACCCCCCAAGACGTGACCTAATAGGGGCACCCCCCACTAGGAAATGTTGGATTGAGCCATAGCTACTGTGACCGGGGCGCCACAGACCTCACCCTAGCACCCCAAGAGAGCCAGCAGGAGAGGCACAATGCAAGCTAGGAAACCCTCCTCCCACATGGTACCCGCCACGACTCGAACAAGGGACCTTGTGCTTGCATGTGGGATCTCTCCCAACTGGGCCACCCCTCTTGTGCAATTTTCAATGATACTTTATCCTTTAAAAGCTACTCACTATCCATAAGGGTATAGGTTCCTTTGTGTCTTTATGATTCTATTAGTAGAAGCGTATGGACACAAATACTAAAAAAAATTATCTTATTCAATTTTCTCACTCCTCTGAATTGACTTTCTAGACTCTTCTTTTGCCTCTTTCTTCTCTCTCCCAATCTTAGAATTGAGACCACAGTTCCTCTTTCTTTTCTTTTAGTCTCTTTCTCCTCGCGGGTTACGTCCGTCTCTTAAACCTTGTTGACATGTCGTGGAGATGAAACCTAGAATCAAGGTTTTGGTGACCCATGATGGTAACCCAAGTTCTTAGATTCATAATCATCTCTCTCATTTAATCTCTCAAGGTTGGAGGATTTGGGTTATTTATTTATTTATTTTATTCCTGGTTGTGGTTTTGATTTTTGGCGGTTGATGTCATTGTTGTAGGGATGTGGTTGGATTTGGTTAGGTTTGTTTTGAGTTTGTATTTTGGGTTGTGGAGGATGTTGCGGTTGTGTTGTGGTTGTGGCAGTGGTTGTTGGTTGGTGGCCGTTAGCTCATCTTGCCACTGCCTATTGGGTTGCTGCTTGGTCATGTTTTGTTTTGGGCTGAATTTTGAGTTAATATTGTTTTAATGTGTAAAATTGAAGAATAGAAGTTGAGGTATAGGAAGTATTGTAAAATGTTATGCTAAAATAATAAAATAATTTTTTAATGTATTAAAATAGCATATTTTTAGAACAATCGATGCTAACGCTCTAAAGATGGCAAACAAATGTAAATGCATGCTAAGATGGAAATTTTTTTTAATGCTTAGGATCAAATAATCATCAAATAGCTTGAGGTAGGAGGATCCGAAAACATCACAACATTGAAGTTTAGTTTATGGCTAGAAGCAAGAGGATATTATATTAATCTTTTAAATACTTATACCCTTTATCATATATTTTTCTTTTAAACTAAATGTTTAAATAATAAGTATAAAAATGTGTATTTTATTTTGTTAATTATTTTGTTAATCTAGCTAAAAATTCTACTACATAAATTGATGTGCCACAAATTATAAAATTATAAATTAAATATTCATTTATTATATCATTAAAGTGAAAGCAATCACATTTATTTTACTAGGACTTTAAGATATTACAAATTATATTACATAAATGAATGTGCCACCAATCACAAAAATATGAATTAAACAATCATTTATTATATAATTCAAGTGGTATTAATCATATTTATTCTTACTATTTAACATATTTATCATAGGATTCAGATCCTCTAGTTCTTAGGGTACTCTACCACATAGAATTCTCTTAATCTTAACCTTTCATTTTAAAATAAATGGTTTAGATTACACCATGTCATTAATCTATTAAAAAAAAACCTAAAATAAATGTTGTAAGGACGCAATTTGGATCCCTAGCCCTAAGGATAAAGGAACTCAGGCCCAAAAAGCCCAATACAATGAATTTGTAGAGAGTGGGTTGGAAAATTGAGTTTTAATGAATCAGACAACAAGCAAAGTGAATTCGGATAACAAGAAAAGTGAAGATAGACTGGTTTATTCTCAATAAAACCGTCCTTGGCACAATCTGAGGAGATCAGTTCTTATATATTTCTCTCAAGTTTGATTACAAGCTCAATTATTGATTGCTATAGTATTTTTCTCTTAATTTCTCGATCTCCCTTTCATCAGGGGTCTCTTGTATTATATATCTCTCTTTGAATGATCTTGGCCCTCCACTTGTCGGTCGTCCAAGCCACTACTTGAGTGCTTGTCCCATCGGATACCCTCACAAGCCCTCTGTGAATTGGGGTGACTAAGGCAGCACTGTTCGGAGGTCTTCTCTACATAAATGTGACCAAAGAGTTAGCTACAGAGCATTCAATGCGGTGGTAACAGCTTTTTCCTAGATATTTCTCAACTCCCATTTTGTCTTGTACATTCACAGTGCATATCCTTATCAACAAAATTTCCTAGAACGTCACTTTGGATAATAGAACTCACCTTCTGACCCTTTCTTCGTTGAGCTAAGGAGATACTCCTCCTCGGCATACCTCTCCCAGCCTTTATAGGCATAGCTTGCTCGTGAAGTTCAAAGTCTTACTCTTTCCTCACTGTTGATGTATTCTTGGACCACTGTGCCTCCTTGGACAAGGCCCAAGGCCCAATATATATTTGGGTCTGCATCCCCACAATAGCCCCTAAAAACTCCAGTTTTCCCTTCCTATCCGAGGAAGAAAGTGGGGTTTTGATGTTTGAAAAATAAATCCCGCATGTTCCTTTGATTTCCACATGTGAGAATGTTGTTTCGTGTGTCCTATAACTGTTCCTGACGCTTTGGAGCCCGCGATGTCTCATTAAATGCTCCAGGTGGCACTATGTTCCACATGTCCAATGGTGAGATGTGGATCCTACAACTGACATTTCTCCTTAAATTTTGAGCGGGATAACTCCCACTTAATTTCGCCTCCTATATAAGGTGCCTAGGGGGAGTTATTTCTCCTTATTTTACAAAATTTTAAGCTCTCTAGAAGTTCCTAACTCTCAAATCTTCAAGGCTTCCCTAGTTTCTAAAGTTTCCAAGTCTTTTTCTTTAAAAAGTTTAAACCTTTAAGAAGTACCAGAAGCAACACACGTGCTTATTCTCGTAAGTTTCTTCTTTTCTAGGGCCTTTTCTCCTTGGCTGATCTCCTCAACCTTTCGTTCTTTATTTCCTTTCCTTGAAAACTTCGTCCGTTTCACTTTAGCTTAACTAAATGGGTAGATTTAAGCACCTCGTAGACTCTCCTGCCTATTTGGAGGGCTTTAGGGCTAAATATCACATTCCATAGGGGGTTGCCCTGTGGTATTGTGCTCTAGATTAGATAGTTACAGATAGAAAAGAAGGGGAGGTTGTCATTCTTATGATCGCCTTCATAGAAGGAGGAATGACGTTTCCCATGGGTAGGGTAACCTGAGACTACCTACTTAACCATAGGTTGTGTCCTCATCAGTGCGCGCCCAACCTATTTAGAGTTTTGGGTAGCGTTGATGCTCTTAATGAGCAGATGGGTTTGGGACTTACCTGGCATGATGTCATCCGTATGTATAAGTGTCATTCACTTGCTGACTCGGGGTATTACCTTAAGTCTAGGTCCTCCATTGTCAGGCTTATATCGTGTCTGCCCACGTCCAACAAGGGCCTAAAGGACGACTACCTAATTGCCTTTGAGGAATGGCACGATGGTCTTCACTGCCCAACTCAAGAGGGAGAGCCAGGTGGGGTACCCTAGGGTTAGGTCCCATGAAATGAGATTTAGTTCTTTCAGCTTTGCTACTCTTCCCTCTAGCATTTCATTTTCCTTTGCTGATGAGTTTTATTGGTCTGACCATGCTTTTGCTCCTTGGCCATTTTTTGCAGAAAAAAAGCATGTAGCACTTTGCCTTAGCTTGGTCAATGTCATGGACCTCAACAAAGTCCTAAGGTCTGAGGTGTTTGTGAGTGAGGATGAGCAGTTGAGAGCGGTCCACCTCATCCTCGATTTCGTGCCGCTATTAGATGCTTTCTAGGACATTGGCAACGCCATCGAGGCAGGCAACCCTCGGCTACGTAGGATAGATGTCTCGGTTCCTGGTTTTCTAGCCCGAGAAGATCTCCCATCAGTTGAATTGCCCCTCCATCGTGCTCTCCCTAAAGCAGCAGCCTCGAGGGAAGAGACTAATTCCTCACGTCTATCAATCGAGGAGGAAATAGACCAATTCCGACTTGAGGAAGAGAATGAGGAACAGGGAGCTCCTGTCATCCCTATATCGGATGCTGAGAAGAGTTCGATAAACTTTTAGGTGTTCACACCCTAGGCCTTGTAGTAGCGTGTGTAGTTGACATCTCCAAGGAGGAAGAAGAAGAAATGGCCCTAAACCCAAGGAAAGGTTTGAGGGACCTTATGGCTGGGAGGAACAAAGGGTTATCGTCTAAGGAGGCTCCTAAATCCCAGGTTCCCCTTACTCTCCCCCCTCCCCCTCCTTTTACAACCATAGTCGACCTGCTCCCTTACCTTAACTTGAACAAGAAAAGGAAGGAGCAAGAAATGGAAGAGGGTGAGTGGTCCCTCAGAAGGAGGCCAAGCACTAGAAGATAGCCAAAGACAAGCATGCCTCCTCTATGGACGGTAGGGAGGACCCAAGTATGGCCGAGGTGTGCCAACAACAACGTACTTGGGCTCCTCGATTAGAGCTGGATGGAGTTTCCATCCCATGGAACTCCTCCATTAGGGAGTTCCAGAGAGGGAACTCCTCCTACATTGCTGAAGCCTTAGAGCAGCCCCTACTCCTGCCGAAAGACATGGAGGCTTTAAGGTGTATGAGGCAACCGGACCTCTTTATGTCCTTGAAGAGGGATCTTGTCATGGTAAGTTCACCATCATATCTTTTTAGCTAAAAGTTAAGGTGCCCTTTCCATTCTCTTCTCCTTTTTATTTATTTTTTTACATGGGATTCCTTTGTCGTTTTTGCGCAAGTTGTCTAGAAGGTTTTCATAGCTGAGGAATGGGTCAAGGATGCCTAGAAAGAGGCCAAGGTTGAGGCCAACCTCCGCGCCAAGGCCGACAAGTCCTTGGGAGCCATGAAGCAAGAAAACTAGAAGCTGGCCACCAAGCTGATTGCTGAGGAGAGGGCGAGGAGGAGCGTTGAGGCTGGGCTAAAGAATGTCCAGAACCAGGCTAAAGATCAGTGTAAAAAGCTCTATCTTATTGAGATAAAGCTGGCAATACAAGAGCAACTGGTCCTAGACCTCAAAGCTGGACTGGAGAAGGTCAAAGCTGCCGCTCGGACGGCTAAGGAAGCTGTGGAGGCCTTAAGGCTAGCATCCTATGAGCAAGGGGTGTAGGAGACTGAGGTTCGACTGGCGGATGAATTGAGGTCTGTAGGGACTATTGCAAGGAAGTGTGGTTGGAAGCCCTTAACCTTTCAGGGGTCCCTGCTGCTTCGGAATGGAGGGAGGCTAGGAACATTTACTACCCTCCTAACATTCGTGAGGTTCCAGCCAACCTCCCTTCTTCCCTTGCTCTTGCACCACTCTCAATAGAGCAGCCCCTTATCACCGAGGCCTTTCTTCCCCCTCCTGAGGTGCCAAAGGAACCTAGCCAAGTTGGTGACCAAGGCTAGGGGACTGAGAAGGCCAAAGACAAGGGGAAGGGGAAGGAAGTCCAGGCTCCGCTCGAGGCCAAGAATGTCCCTAAGGCAAAAGACACTGCCAAGGCTAAGGATGTTGCCAAGGCCAAAGACGTTGCTGTCAAGGCGAAGGAGGCTGAGGGCAAGTCCAAGGATGCTGCCATGGTCAAAGATGCTCCTGTTTCTAAGCTCGGCAACAAAGAAGACCCTCCCCCCAGTTCCAAGGCTTAGCTTTAGGATTTCATTCCTTCTTTCCTTTTTTTTTGTGGTTTTTGTTTTGTATTGTCTTTTTTGTAATGGCAATTTTCTGTTGTATATAATGTACTTTCCTTTTATTTAATGAAAAGACTTCACTTTTTACTTCATGATTTTTTCTTTTTCTCTTAAAATTTATTCTTTGATTGGTGTAGTTGTTGTGCTGCCTTTTGATGAGACTTCGGTTGATGATGTTGCTAATAGTAGTGGATTGTTGCTAATTCAAATAAATTAAACACGTATAAATAGTAAATAAAATGATCATAAATTTGTATTGAGAATCAGGCCCCCAACAGGGAAGGCAAAATCTCATGGAGATGGACAAAACAGTTAATAGAAAAAGATCTAAGGGAATAGACATAGTCCTGGTTCTGCCCAATACTTATGCAAATAATCAAGGATATTAGTCTACCCAAAGCATGAGGTCTGAGAAACCACGCATTACTAAGGTTTTGTTTAACACTTAGTAAAATGGAGTGAAGTATTAATTTACCCAAAGTATGTGGTCCGAGAGACCAGGCATGACTAAAATTCTGTTTAATACTTAGAAAAATGAACTGAAGTATTAATTTACTCAAAATATGTGGTTCGAGAGACCAGGCATGACTGAGGTTCTGTTTAATACTTAGTGAAATAAACTGAAATATTAATTTACCCAAAGTATGTGGTCCGAGAGACCAGGCATGACTAAGGTTCTATTTAATACTTAGTGAAATGAACTGAAGTATTAATTTACCCAAAGTATGTGGTCTGAGAGACCAGATATGATTAAGATTTTGTTTAATACTTAGAAAAATGAATTGAAGTATTAATTTACCCAAAGTATGTGGTCTAAGAGACCAGACATGACTAACGTTCTTTTTAATACTTAGAAAAATGAACTAAAGTATTAATTTACCCAAAGTATATGGTCCAAGAGACCAGTCATAACTAATGTTTTGTTTAACACTTAGTGAAATGAAATGAAGTATTAATTTACCCAAAGTATGTGGTCCGAGAGACCAGACATGACTAAGGTTTTATTTAATACTTAATGAAATGAACTAAAGTATTAATTTACCCAAAGTATGTGATCAGAGAGACTAGGCATGACTAAGGTTCTGTTTAATACTTAGAAAAATGAAATAGAATATCAATTTACCCAAGGTATGTGGTCTGAGGAGCCAGGCATGACCAATGTTCTGTTTGATATTCGAATAAGTAGTGGAATGTGTAACGCATAATGGAATAAACCAAAATATGGTAAAGGAAGCTTTCATTAATAGTAATACCTTCTCAGGTTGCTTACATTCCACAGGCGTGGTACAATGTTTATATTTAGATCCTCCAGATAATATGCATATTTTCTAGCTACTGAAGTGATGCGATATGGCCCTTTCTAGTTAGGCACTAACTTTCCTCAGGCTGGGTTCTTTGCAGTTCCTAAAACCTTTCTTAACACCAAGTCCCCTGGTGCTAAAGGCCTTAGCTTCACGTTGGCATCATACCCTTACTTTAGCTTGTGTTGATAGTATTCTAGCTGAACCATAGCATTTTCTTTTTGCTCTTCAATTAGATCTAAACTCTTCTCCAATAGCACGTCATTACTGCTTAGAATAAAAGAGCTTGTTCTTAGCGTTGGAAATCCCGTTTCTAGAGGAATCACAGCCTTGGCCCCATAAGTCATTGAAAAGGGCGTTTCTCTAGTGGGCCTACGAGGTGTAGCCCGAAATGTCCAAAGGACATGTGGTAACTCCTCCACCCACTTTCCCTTTGCGTCATCTAGCCTCTTTTTGAGCCCACCCACTATGACCTTATTGACAGCCTCGACTTGTCCATTTTCCTGTGGATATGCCGGGGTGGAATATCTATTTGTTATGCCTAAGTCACAACAATACCTCCTAAAGGCTTTGCTGTCAAACTGAAAACCATTGTCTGAGATGAGTGTACAAGGGATTCCAAACCGAGTGACAATATTTTTCCAGATAAATCTCTTGGCATCCATATCTCTGATATTTGCTAGTGGTTCAGCTTCAACCCATTTGGTGAAGTAATCCATGCCGACCAACAACCATCTCTTATTCCCTACTGCCTTAGAGAAAGGACATGCAATTTCCAAGCCCCATTGAGAAAAAGGCCAAAGGTTGGACAGAGGATTAAAGACTCCTCCTAGTTGGTGAATGTTTGGTGCAAATCTTTGGCATTAATCACACTTCTTCACATACTCTTGTGCTTCCTTTTGCATGTTTGTCCTCCAGTATCCCTAAGTGAAGGCTCTGTGGGACAAAGATTTGCCTCCTTTGTGGCTTCCACAAATCCCTTCGTGTAACTCCTCTAGGAGCAGCTCTGATGCTTCAGGGTGTATGCATAGCAAGTATGGCCCAGAAAAAGAGCGTTTGTACAATTTTGATCATCGGATAGCTAGAAACAAGGAGCCTTTCTCCATACCTTGTTAGCTTTTGATTTCTCCTCGGATAAAATATCTTCCTTAAGGAATAGCACTATAGGGTCCATCCAGCTAGGCCCTACCCTAATTTGATGGATGTGGACCATCTCTCTCTTCACCTCAATAGGCTTGCACAAGTCTTCAACAAGGATGACCCGAGGTAAATCCTGTGCCAAGGAGATTGCAAGAGTCGCCAGAGAGTCAGCATGCGTGTTTCCACCCCTAAGAATATGCAGCAAGCTAAAAGACTCAAATCCTGACTGCAGGTGCTTGACCTGATTAAAATATTCTTGCATCCTCACATCCCTGGCTTCTAACTCCCCTCCCATTTGGCCTACGACCAATCTTGAATCTGAGAATATCTCCACTACCTTTCCGCCCATTTTTTGAACCATGGCCATCCCCACCAATAGAGCTTCATATTCACCCTCGTTGTTGGTGGCCGAGAAGTCCAGTCTTAAGGATTTCTTAATAGTGATATTCTCAGGAGATATTAGAACTAGCCCTATTTCGAACCCCCTTTGATTTGCTACACCATCAACGTATACCCTCCAAGATAAAGGCTCCTGCAGTGAGACCATGTCAACTGATTTTCCATCCATGTTTTGTCTCTCAATTTTTTCTTTAAATGGGGTTTTAGCAAATTCAGCCACCAGATTAGCAAGGACTTGTTCCTTGACAAATGTGAAAGGCATGTACTTGATATTAAAAGCCCCTAGGATCGTACCCCACTTGGCAATCCTCCCTATGTAATCAACACTCCGAAAAAGAGATCTAAGCAGAAGTTGGGTGAGGACAACAACTGTATGTGATTGGAAGTAGTGGGAGAGCTTATGCGTAACATGCACTACTGCTAAAATGACCTTCTCCAGTGGTAAGTAATGGACTTTGGCCTCATGTAGTGACTTGCTTACATAATAAATTGGCCTCTGTACACCACTATCAACCTGTACAAGCACCAGGCTCACTGCATGGGAAGCCATAGCAATGTAAGCAAACAAAACCTTCCCTACCTCGGGCCTGGACGTGATGGGTGGCCGAGAAAGGTATTCCTTTAACTGCTAGAAGGCCAGGACGCACTCCTCGGTCCATTCAAATCCCTTCCACTTATTTAACAATTGAAAGAAATGCCTACACCTGTCTGCTGATTGAGAGACGAATCGGCTTAGGGCAACAATCATTCCTGTCAATTTCTGGACCTTTTTAAGATTCCAAGGTGGCTGTAAGTTGTTGATTGCCCTAATTTGGTCGGGATTGACTTTAATTCCATGGCGGGTAACCATGTATCCCAAGAACTTCCCTAATCCGACACCAAAAGAGCACTTAGAAGCATTAAGTTTCAGCTTGTGCCTCCTTAGGATCTCAAAGATATTCCCAAGATTGTTAATATGCTCGGATTCCAGCTTACTCTTAACCACCATGTCATCTATATAAATCTCAATGTTTTTTCCTAACTGCGGTTTAAACATCCTAGTCATCATCCTCTAATAAGTAGACCTTGCATTTTTTAAACTAAAGGGCATTACCTTGTCGTGGTAATTCCCAACAGGGGTGACAAAAATTGTTTTCTCCTGATCATCTAGAGCTAAAGGTATTTGGTGGTATCCTTGAAAGGCATCTAGGAAGCTTATTCGAGGATGGCCCACAGTGGCATCCACCAACAAGTCTATTCGAGGCATGGGAAAAGGGTCTTTGGGGCAAGCTTAATTAAGATATGTGAAGTCCACACATACCCACCACATTTCATTCTTCTTCTTCACTACCATTGAATTGGCCAACCACTCAGGGTAGAAAACTTCCTTAATAGCCCCGGCCTGTTTAAGCTTGTTCACCTCTTCCTTAACAGTGTTAGAATGCTCTTTAGATGAGTGCTGAGGTGGTTGCTTCCTAGGGAGGACAGTTGGGTTGACATTCAGATGATGGTAAATGAAGTCTGGATCCACCTTAGGAGCTTTATAAGCACTCCATTCAAATACGTCAATGTTCCTCCTGAGAAACTCTATCAACTCTTCCTTCTCTTGAGGAGGTAGTTGAGCTCCGACTTGGAAAAATTCTTTGGATCATCACCTACAACAACTTTCTCTAAGTTCTCACATTTCGCCCCCTGGATAGTCTCCTCTATGGGCAACACTGGACTCATTGATTGCTATAAGCTCCTCTCAACAGAGGCCCAAGGTTCCACTCCCGGCTGATGCGTTATCACAATGATCAAGCACTGCTTCACTATGGATTGGCTCCCAACCAGCTCCTCAATTTGGTCTCCCAAACGGATATTTTACCTTTAAATATAGAGTGGAGGAAACGACCCCTAGGGTGTGAAGCCAGGGTCTTGCCATAATGGCCGTGTAGGGAGAATAGGCATCCATTACAATGAAATTCACCTCCACCACCTCTAATTCTGCTTGTACGGGTAGTCGAATCTGGCCCTTAGGAATGAAAACTTTCTCATCGAAACTTACCAGAGGCGAATCATAAGCTGTCAAGTCCATAGGTTTCAAGCCTAGCTCGTTGTATAAATTAGGGTACATAATCTCTGCCCCATTGCCTTAATCCACCATCACCCCCTTAACATCACATCCCTCTACCCTAAGGGTAACCACCAGGGCATTATCATGTGGCTGTATAGTTCCCACCTTATCATTCTCAAAGAAACTCATTACTAGCCAGTTCTCCACTCTGGCCCTTTTCGGCTCAGGTTTTAAATTCTCGGCAGGTAATTGGTCTACAGACATCACCTTGGAGGGGTGAGAGTCAGTTCTCCCTGGGGTCGTGAAGATGACATTGATGGTGCCTAAAGGGGGCCTTGAAGAAGCATTCCCTTGAGCCTTTGACCCTGCTTGGTCTCCTTGCCCATTGGGCCAATACAAAAACTATTTCAACCTTCCATCTCTGACCAACTGCTCTAGATGATTCTACAAAATTCTACAGTCCTCGGTGGTATGTCTTCGTTCCTGGTGGTATTGGCAATGAAGGCTTTGGTTGCACCTCATGGGGTCTTCTCCCATCTGGTTTGGCCATTCGAAGTATGGCTCATTCTTGATCTTCTCCAAGACTTTATGTATTGGTTCTCGGAACACCGTATTAACCATCTGAGGAGCCGTAAGCCCAGATTGCTCGGCAAAATCCCTTCAGGGTCTATTATTGTTGTATCGGTTCGACCTAAAGTCTCTCCTCTCTTGAGGGACAACCTTAGCCTTTCCCTTCCCTTGTTGTTGGTCTTCCTCAACCCTCTTATACTTATCAATTCGGTCCATGAGCTGGCATACACTGGTAGCAAGTTTCCCAGTTAAAGACTTTCTCAAACCATGCTCGATTGGTAAGCCAACCTTGAAAGTCCTGATGGTCACATCGTTAAAGTCACCATTTGTCTCGTTATACATCTTCTAGTATCTGTTTGAATATGTTTTCAGGGTCTCCTCTTCTCACGTGGCCATAGACAGTAAGGAGTTTAAGGGTCGAGGAACCCTGCTACATGTAATAAAGCGAGACCCAAGGGCCTGAGTGAGTTCCTTAAAGGAATCAATGGAACTTGCTCCCAAGCTATCAAACCACCTCATTGCCACAAGCCCCAAACTGGATGGGAATACTTTGCACATTAGAGACTCGTTCTTGGAATGTACTGCCATCCTTTGGTTGAAGTGGCTTATGTGTTCCACAGGGTCTGTTCAACTATTGTACATGGTGAACGCGGGCTGGGTGAACCGTCGAGGGAGTCTCCCTCCCTCAATTCTGCGTGTGAAGGGTGATTTGGAAATTTGGTTGAGCGCTTTGCTCATCACATCATTTCCCAAGCCGTTGGAAGATGAATTCTTGTTTCTGCACTTATGGTGGTAGTCCTCTTCATATGAGAAAGACTCACTGGGAAGAGTTCTTGATTTGCGCCTATAACTACCATCCTCTTCATCGTCAAAAGAGAAGTCAGAATTGGAGGGAGTTCACTTTCGCTGTTCATGGCATAGCTTTCTCTTTAAATGATCAATCTCCAGTTGCAGGGCTCTGGTATCCTCCTCATAAGAAAGGTGGCTCTAATTTCAGGATTGGCTCCTACTAGTGTAAGTGGTATGCATACTAACCTCTCAGTCCCTTTTTCACTCAAGGTTGATGAAATGGTCTTCACATTGGGACCCCATAGATTCTGCCTGGTTTGGACTTGAACCTACCATAGTTGAATGTTAGACTCATTACAACACCAAAATTTCCCACAGATGGCACCAATTATAAGGACGCAATTTGGAACCCTAGACCTAAGGATAAAGGAACTTAGGCCCAAAAAGCCCAATACAATGAATCTGTAGAGAGTGGGTTGGAAAACTTGGTTTTAATGAATCAGACAATAAGCAAAGTGAATTCAGATGACAAGAAAATGAAGATAGACTGGTTTATTCTCAATAAAATTGTCCTTGGCATAGTCCGAGGAGATCAGTTCTTATATATTTCTCTCAAGTTTGATTACAAATTCAATTCTTGATTGCTACAATATTTTTCTCTTAATTTCTTGATCCCCCTTTCATTAGAGGTCTCTTACAATATATATATCTCTCTTTGAATGATCTTGGCCTCCACTTGTCGGTCGTCCAAGCCACTACTTGAGTGCTTGTCCCATCGAACACCCTTACAGGCCTTTTGTGAGTTGGGGTGACCAAGGCAGCACTGTTTAGGGGTCTTCTCCGCGTAATTGCGGCCAAAGAGTTAGCTGAAGAGCATTCAATGTAGTGGTAGCAACTTTTTCCTAGATATTTCTTAACTCCCATTTTGTCCTGTATGTTTACAGTGCTTATCCTTATCAACAGAACTTCCTGGAATGTTATTCTAGATAATAGAACTCAACTTCTGACCCCTTCTTCGTTGAGCTGAGGAGATACTCCTCCTTAACATACCTCTCCCAGCCTTTACAGTCATAGCTTGCTTATGAAGTTCAAAGTCTTACTCTTTCATCATTGTTGATCTATTCTCGGACAACTGTGCCTTCTCGGACAAGGCTCAAGGCCTAATATATATTTGGGCCTGCGTCCCCATAAATGTCATGTCAATTATTAAAATGAAGAGCCCAGATTTTAAATTTATTTTTGTTAGGTTCTAAAAGGTTAGAATAATTAGTAAATTGTGAATACAAATTTGTCTAGATATAGATCTTAAAGTCTATAGGGTATATTAGACAATACTCAAGATGCTATAAGTCAGAGTACAAGAAAAAGGAAGCTGCAGGTTTAGGAATTCGAAATATGCCAGGTTCGATCGATTGAGAAGAAGGCTCAATCGATTGAGATGCGTTTTTGCAAATTTTAATTCCGGCCCAACAGCTCATTAAGCTCATTAAGTGATTAGGGTTTCATATCTAATTCTCCTAGTATTTAAAGGAAACCCTAAGACATGTTTTTATAGTGTGGTTTTTTAGAGAAAGAAGAGTGCATCTTGTGCCTCCAATTGTAGATGTAGGGTTTTTGTACCCAAAGTTCTTTCATCAAGCATCTACTGGAAAGAAGATCCATATATAAGAACTGGTGGAGATAAATTGCTGCTGATGATCTAAATGTTTGAGTAGGATCTCAGAGTCACAAATGTGGATGTCTATGTTCAATAAATTCAGATAGAAGAGTCTGTGGATTCGAAGTTGTGTGTAGTCACGTGAGTAAGTACTACAAGAGGTAGCATTAGATTTAGGGAAAAATCTATTGTAAAACTTCCATTCTATTTAGTGAATTTGTTGCCTTGAGGATTGTTTAGGTTAAATCCTTCCCAAGTTTTTTACCTTGAAACTGAACGGTTTCATTGGGTTTCTTGGGTTATCATATCGCTTGTTTTCTTTATTATTTTGCTATATGTGATATGATTGTTTGTGTTTAACCTAGATCTGCATAAAAAACCTAAGTAACAACTTAGTTAATTAATTAGGTTAAACATTCTAAGTGTTCAGGGGTCTAAACAAATTAAAATGTGGTATCAGAGAAAATTAGTTCTTGATTAGATAGTTTTACCCAGAGTTGATCCTTGATACCTACTATCATGGATAATTTTAAGTGTCTTACTACTTTTGGCTGTGATAATTTGAATAAAAGTGACACTAATGTTTCTGTTGATTTCATTGATTCTTGTGAAACTCTCCATAGGGAATTATCTAAATCTTTGAATATTGCTAAGAAATTCCATGAAGAGTTAAAATTGGCTAACCTTGAAAAAGATGAATTGATTGTGAGATTGGGTGTATCGAATAAAAAAGAATGAATTTCTGAGAAATCAATTTTCCTCTCAAGATGAAAAGGTGAAAAATTTGGAACAAAAGTTAGTTGAGTTTGAAGCTAAACTTGAAAATTTGTCTAATACCAAACTTGCTATTGATAACAAATTTTTTTTTTGTTTCCATTAAGCCTAAAGATGAAAAGGTTTATATTCCTCCATTTAAGAGGAATCATAAAGAAAAAGCTTATTTTGCCAGGTTAGACAAAGGTAAAAGTTTTGATGTAGATGCTGAAATTTCTAAACCTGTATCTAAACCTACTACTAGAGTACAAAAGAAATCTGTTTGGTTGCCTACTTGTCACCTTTGTGGTGTTGTTGGTCACATTAGACCAAATTGTTCTTTGTTGAGGCAAAAACCAAAACTTGAGACTAGATCTACTTCTTGGAATACTAATGTTCCTAAATTTGTTCCTGTTTATTACTTTTGTGGTGTTCTTGGTCACATTTGTCCTAACTATCATAAATTGAAATTTAAGTATTTTGTTTCAGTCTAGGATATGTGATGGTATATCTCTTGCTATAAGTCTTGATAAGTTGTTTCATATGCTTTTGAAAAATTTAAGCATGTTGGCTTCTGAAAGGAAATTACAAGAAATCTGTTTCTCTCAGAAGAAGTTTGTAATCTCTCAAATACACTCTGCTTCTCATGGTTCTTCACCTACAAAGTCAAAGACGTACTCGTTCTGTATGAGTGAGAAAAGATTTGCTAAGGTGAGTGTTATTTACTTGTCCCTGATTTAATTCTTTCAATTATTTGGGCATGTTTTCTTTCAGTTTTTGGTTGTTTTATTTTCTTAGGTTGTTTTGTTTATTAAAAATAAAAAAATCCAAAAACATTGAAAAATTTCAAAAAGATAAAAATATTTTATTTTGTGTCTTCCTTTTTTTTTATTTTTTTTTATTTTTTTTATTTTAGGATTACATAAACTATAATATTGCTCTTTTGATTTAGAACATGTTTGATATTGTGGAGAAACATAGAAATTGTATATTGCATAATTGAGTGCATGAGCTATTCCTAATTTTGAATGAGTATGTACTAAAATTAAAGTACATGTACTCATGGGTTAATTAAGAATTGACATTTCTTGTTTGTGTACCTTTTATAGCTTAGTTGAGCATTATTTTTGCATTACATGTTGTCAGGCATTGCTTTTGCATTTTATTTATTTAGCATAATGTGTGTTTTTTGATTTTTGGTCATAATATAAAAGCACACATTTTTATTTATTTATTTTTTTTCTATTGCACACCATTTAATGTGTAATTAAGGCTTGCATTTCATGACTGTGTACCTTATTTGGCTTTGGTGAGCTACTTTTTGCACTTTGCTACTTTTTGGTATTTAGTTCTTAATTATGTGAGTTGTTTATAGTCTTTGAACAAATGCTCTTGATTTTGATGTCACATTCTTTTGATCGTAAGGATTAGAAAATTCTAAGAGAAAGACACAAATTACCATCTCACCATTGTTACTTGCCAATCATGAACACCTGTGTGCAAATCATATAAACCGTGCTAAAAAAAATGTAACACTTGCACAACAATATAAAATAAGGTTTTTTTTTTTTTTTTTTTTTTTTTTTAAAGAAAATATAACAAGAGTATTTTCTTTTCTATCTCTTATATGTCAATGTATGATATCTTTGATTGTGCTAAAAAAGAAAAAGAAAAATAAAAAAATGGTAAAATGCAAAATGAATCAAAATATTTTTACATGATTGCAAGCGTGTTTTCTAGAAGATGTGGGAGCTATATGAAGTAACTCTTTATGTGATAGTCACTTTCAAACCAATGTGATTGATAATGTAGAAAATTTGTTTGATTACTACCTACATATCAATTTGTTGTACTTTGTACACATACTAGTTGCACATATTACACTCAAATCTTAGCTAAATCTTGTACATGAGATTGTGTGTGTTGTCTAGTCTAGCCTTCTTTAATTGTATAGAATCTGGTGTGCTGTCTAGTCTAGCCTTTTTTGTTTTGGTTGAAAGTTAAAAAAGAAAATGTGTTACATTTAACTTCTTGATTGGTTTTGATATTTACATTTAAGAGGCATCATGTTTCTAAATTTTTTTTGGATCTTGTTCATGTGCATTACATCTCATAAAAACCGCTTTCGAGTTGTCTTACTGCATGAAATTCCAGTTTTTAAAGTTTTAAAATTTTTAACTACTTTGACTGATCAAACCTATAAGTTTTTATGTTCAAAACTCTCTACCTTTGTCGATCGATGCTTGATCGATGTTTGACAGATCGAAATTGGAAAATTTTTAGTTTTTAGGTTCTTGGCTGATCAGTCTTTTCATGCATTATTTGTGTTTGGATTCACATGCATTGCATTGTTTTCTTTATCTATCTTGCATTTTTGTAGTCATATTTCTCATAGATTGGTTTCACACACAACACACATACATTTTGCTAAATTGGGTACTCAACTTGATTTAGAAATTGATTGATTAATTTTTGAAGTTTTGTACATTTTTAGTATATGTTATTTTTCTTGATATGTGAATTGTTGAAAATGTGAAATATTTTGTTTTTTAGAATTATGATGGATAATAAGTGTGTAAATATTTTCTCTACTCTTGAAATTGATTTGAGTTCAGAACATCTTGACAAATGAAAACACTTTGCATACTAAATTTTTATATCATTAAGATCTATATTGTATAGTCTTAACTAATTGTGCCTAGAGTATTTGCATGCATCTGTTTATGGGCCACATAGTGTCAAGTTTGCATATATTGAAAGAGAGAATATTTGTGTTCATGTGTATCGGAGTTGCCTCTATTTTCTATAGAGCTTATTTCTTTTGTATGTCCTTGGTTCTCTATCTTCTCTTGACCTTTGTTGTGTATGTTTACTATTCACCTTTTGATTGGGTTGTCTTTGTCAATACGTGACAAAAAGGGGAGAAATAGATGAAATTCGGAAAATGTTTTTAACTGTTTTTATTTAGCAGGAGATGAAATTGTTTTTGAAATGGGAAGAAAAGAAATTTGTGATGTATCTAACTTATGGGTAGAGTTAGTTTGCTTTAGTTTGCTTATGGTTTCGTATTTGTTATCATTATGATTCATATTGTTTATCTGTCTTTATTTCGACACATGCGTTGATGTGCTCTTTTGAGTGTTTCAAGAAAGACATGTACACAAATCAAGACCTTTTGCCTCTTCTTGCAACTTTTGCGTTAGAAGTATTAGATTTGAATTTGTGATGTATTTGTGCATTTTATTGTAATAGGGTTGTTCTTGTATTTGAGCATTTCATTTTGCATATAAGTTTTATGATTGCAAAAGGGGTAGATTGTTAGGTTCTAGAAGATTAGAACAATTGACAAATCGTGAACACAAACTTCTCTAGATAATGCTTAAGGAGTTGCAAGTCAGAATACAAGAAAATGGAAGTTGTAGGTTCAAGAATTCTAAACATACCAGGTTTGACTGATCGAAAAGAAGGCTCGACCGATCGAGATGCATTTCTGTAGATTTTAATTTTGGCCCAACAACTCATTAAGCCCATTAAGTGATTAGGGTTTTAGATCTAATTCTCCCAGTATTTAACTGAAACCCTAATTCACATTTTTAAAGTGTGGTTTTTCAGAGAGGGAAGAGTGGATCTTGTGCCTCTAATTGTAGATTTAGGGTTTTTGTACCCAACGCTCTCTCAACAAGCATTTACCGGAAAGAAGATCCATATACAAGAATCGGTGGAGATAAGTTGCTGCATACAAGATCAATTACTGCTGATGGTCTAAAGTTTTGAGTGAGATCTTAGAGTCACAAATGTGGGTGTTTGTGTTTAACAAATTTAGATAGAAGAGTTCGTAGATTTGGAGTTAGCATTAGATTTAGGGGAAAATCTTTTATAAAACTTCCATTCTATTTAGTGAATTTGTTGCCTTAAAGATTGTTTAGTTTAAATCCTCCCCAAAGTTTTTTACCTTGAAACTGGATGGTTTTATTAGTTTTCCTAGGTCATCATATTGCTTATTTTCTTTATCATTCCACTATATGTGATATGATTGTTTATGTTTAACTTAGATCTGCATAATAAATCTAAGTAACAACTTGATTAATTAATTAGGTTAAACAATCTAAGTGTTCAGGGGTCTAAACAAATTAACAATTTTAATTTTAAAAATTAAAAAACTATATCTGAACCCCCAACCATCGTTGTGCCAGCCCTGATGGCACCGGACTTGTTTCCGGATGGGGAAATTTTGGTACCCAAAATTAAGGAAGTCTTTCACCAGAGTGGGGCAAGTGGTTGCCAGGACTTGAGTCCCATGGTGAAGGATCTATGAAATTTCATTGCCTTTCCATAGCTGAAAGTAATATCTCCATTTAAAAAAAGAAAAAGAAAACAAGACTCCACTCATCCTAGAACACATCACCCAATTCACCAAATCAATTGTTTTTCTGATCATATCTTAATAACAATGCTAATGATTCGAGCTATCACAGATGGGAAAGGTTCTCCTTTTTTGTATGACCAGTAGAATGAAAGGTTCAAAGAGGGGAAATCATATTTCAAGAATACTAAAAATTAGATAGGTGAAAAGGACGTTGGAGAAAATGGTTATGATTGCCACAGCTAAATATGGTCTTTGACACTTGTGCTTTTAACTGTTCTCCATATGCATTATCAGGAAGATGGCTTACAGTGGGTTGACATCGGTCTCATCAGTGTTGCCATGAATTTTAGATCCATATTGTTTAATTTCTTAAAACTAAAATAAATTTAAAAACAGAGTTGTCGATTTTAATAACTGACATGACATCCATATATTTTAAGGTTTTTGTTAATGAATTAATGACATGGAATGACCTTATCCATTTATTTTAGAATGAAATGTTGAGATTTAAGAGAAATTTATGTGATAGAGTACTCTACGAATTTTAGAGGATCAAAATCCAAGAAAGATTGGCAGATTCACACAAATAGGCCATAGCATTCTCATTATCTTCAATCATGTAGTGAAGATTTGATTTTGAGGATATAAAATTTAACAAATGTGCATGTGAAGATATATATATATATATATATATATATGTAAGGTTGAATTTATTTAACCATGTGTTGGCTTTATTCCGTGTCAAATTTTCTTGTAATTCAGTAATTAGATACTTTGTTTTTAGGTGGGAATCATGTAAGGGTTGTGTGTGAGAGAGTGTGAATAATTCAAATGTGTGTACTATCAAGAGAATTCTCACAACTGGAACTCGTGAGTGTCTCATGACTGATGACTCGCCAAAGTGCCACACGTGTGAAGCATGCAGGAAGTTGAAGGGTCATGACAGCTAAAGCACTACAGGACAAAAATGATAGTCTGGCCAGTTAGTTATTTCATGACTGAAACTCGTGACTTGTCCCAATCGCAAGAGTGAGCCGCCAAAATCCCCTATTTTGCAGAAAAAATGACTTTTCATATTTCTCATATACCCTACTATAAATGCCCTTATACCTACGAAATGTGAAGAGTTTCCAGAGAGAATTTTGAGAGAGAAACCCCAGAAAACAACAAGATTGATTCATCCACAATCTTATACATTTGACTCTTCAAATTCCTCTACTCTCACATTTTTCATTGACATACCCTTGAGAGGAGTTTTAGCCAAATCCTTACCTCACCACATTCATATCAGTGAGAAAGTTATTTGGTACTTGGGAAGCAGTTCAGAGAGGACCAATTCATTTGGTTGATGCAATGGGCTTATTGTGGGATCTGGTAAGTTAAAGAAGACAAGGTTAGGCTTAATTTTGTTGGAGCAAGATGCTTGGAGGGCTTAGGTGTATCGGGTAGATTAGGCTTGGAGGGTCTATTGCTATTCATGTATCTCAACTAATTTTCTAGTGGATTATTTTACTGTTTGGAGGATGATGGAGAGGTTTTTCGCTGAATTTTTCAATTTCCTCTTCGATAACACGTGCCGGTGTTATCTTATGTTTGCATCTCTTTAACCCTTACTCTTTGCTTTTAATTACTGCTGTGTTGTGATTAAATTATGGCTTGGAGTAGTTTAATTGTTTGGGTATAGTTTATATTTATCATTCCGTACATACATTGTTTGAATATAAGCTTGTGTTGGTATTTTTAAAATTGGGGGTCTAAACATTCACTAGTATTTTACACATCAAGTGAACTTTCAATATATATCTCTGTGTGTGTACTATTTGAATTTACTTAATAGGTCAAAAAAGAAATAATGAAAATGATATAGGATCTCAAATATTTTTGGACTTACTTATTTGTTTAAATATTTATAAACATTATTGCATCTTAAAAATGTGAGGATTTAAAAAATTATACATAAGAAATTAGATTAGAAAACAGTAAAAAAAAAAAAATCATAAGTACACACAAAAATCACACACTTAAACTCAAGCCGAGAAAGTAAAATAACTGCTAGACTGTCCCTTTCCACAAAAGGTTACACACAAACATAAACCGAAGTTCATAATTAATTACAGCAAGCCTTCGAATTCAAAAAAAATAATAATAATAATAATAAAAAAATAAAATTACAGCAAGCCTTCAAAAGTCTTAGAAGAACATGCAATATTAACCTTTCAACAGAGATAAACGAAAAGAAAACAACAAGGAGATCCAATGAAGAGGAACATGCAGATGATTTAGAGGTTCACACAAAGAAATTGCGAGGATCTGAGTTGAACGTGCTGTTATTCAGCATTGGGTCCATTACACCCACGTTTGCTTTCTGCTGAGTCTCAGATTGATTTAAGCTTGGGTTTACCATCTGGCCCAATGCAAGTTCCCAACTTGGCATCCAAGCCTGTTCATGCTGTTGTTGTTCGAGTTGTTGTGTCAAATTCAGTTGCTTCAGCCTATGCACTTCTGCTGTGTTTTCTCCATTTAGGGCTACAAAAAATCCATTCCATGTTTTACATCATTTAAAATTTTTAAGCGATGTTATATCAAAAAATACATTAATTAAATAGAACATTTTTTTTTTTTTTGGTTTTATTATTCTAAATCATGAAATATATCCATTTCAAATGGAAAGCATTTTTTTTAAAAGGAAAGTTTTTGTTCTAAATCATTTTGGAGTTATCTTCTTTCTATTTACTATGTAATGATTGAAAAGAACATCATTATGTAGTTTTAATTATTTGATTTTTTTATGAGTCATGTGAATTGTTTAAATAATATACATAGATAGTTTTATAAATCGCTATTTAGTGGATTGAATGATATAGTTCAAACTGGTTTGGAGCTAAATACCATCCTTTCAAAAAATAACATGTTGTTAGTCTTTTTTCCTTTCCAAAGCAACCTCTAACTTTTCAAATGTTATTAGTAAATATTATGCACCTTTTAGGAGTCTAATAAAGCTAGATTCACAATATTTTCATGACAAAGTTTAAGTAGCAAGTTGTTAATATTAATTAAAAAAATGATATATGTCAATAATTCAGGCACAGATGAGAATTAGTAACAACTTGCCACTTAAGTTTTATTGTAAAAATATTGTGGACGTAACACTGCTCTTAGGACTCAAGTTGCCGATTTATCAATTTTAATAAGAAATACACATCAAATTTACATTTTTTTAGACCATAAATGTACAATTATTAGGGTGGAAAAATTATATTAATTGCGTATATGTGTTTCTAGGTTTTTATAAGCAAAAATAGGAAGTACGTTTTATTTATTTATTTATTTTTATAATAAAAAAAACGAATACAAATTCTCTGTATCACATTTTGTATTCCATCAATTACAACTTGTTACATGTGTATTTTTTTTTTCCATTTTAAACTTTGGCTATTTTATAAAGAAATTTAAACAAATACATGACAAATTGTGATTGGTGGAATATAAAGTGGAATACAAAAAATGATATAGAGGATTTGTATTAAAGAAAACGTATGCATGCATATTTAGGGTCTGTTTGGTTGTGTTGTTTAAACAACATAACACGTATTCCACAATACTTTTTCACCCATATATATTTTCACAGTACTTAAACAAGATTACTAGAATAACATTATCAAACGGACTCTTATAAACACTAGAAACTATAAACTAAAAAATATAACTATGACGATCTAGTGTCTTTATTATCATTATTATTTTTTTGGATAGTTGATTTAGTGTCAAATCTTCACATTAAAAATTCCTTGTTATCTAGGTTAGAATTGGTTTTACCTTGGTTTAAGTTGACAGAAACCATAGGTCCCACGCTAGGTTGATTGAAATTTGGATATTCCATCTGCTCCATTCCAGTTTCCCAATTAAACATCCTTGCCTGTGCATGCATTTGCTGCTGTTGCAGCTGCAAAAGGAGTTGCCTCATCTTTTGCAATTCTTCTTTGTTCTCTTCAATTTCAACTGAAAGAGAAATTTAATTAATAATACAATCATGGGAAGATACAGATATAAGCAGACAAAGATAGAAGTTAAGTTAAGACACCATCTCTGAGAATTTTTTTGTTGTTGACAGTATTCATCTTTTGGTTCAAGCTTTTTTGCTCCAGTTGTAATAAACGTTGCTGGTTTTTGTAAATTTCAACTTGAGGAGATAGCAGTGCGATTTGAGACTGCAAATTCAAAGAACAAAAGAATAAATATTCGATGAATTGAATATGTGCGTGGTTAGACAAAATATCTTGGCTCTAAATTGATCAACATTAAGGAAAGATTAGTGGTATAATTTCTGAAAGAGTGATCATGGTTACCTCTAAAGCTTTCAATCTCCTTTCCAAATCAGTAACGTACTGAATCTTCTTCATTCTAGATTTCTGTGCAGAAACTCGGTTTGAGATAATCCTACAAAACAAACTCGTGTAAAAAAAGGAAAAAAGATTGGCTCCAGAAAAGACAAGAAAGCAGTATTGGAAAAAAAAAAAGATATAGGGAGACGGATTCACCGCTTGAGCTTTTTGGGGTCAATGTTTGGATCTATATTTCTACCCAATCTGACTTGGACACCATCCACAATCTCAGCTTGAACAGAGCCATTTTCATCTGCACTAGAACCCGAAGCAACACCACCAAGGGATTGTGGAGGTGGGTTCTGGGTCTGTTTGTCATGAGTAGTATCATCTTTTGCCATTGGAGGAGTGGATTTGGCACCAGATGACTGAAAATAGGTCTTGGTCACGCTGCTACCAAAACCACTATTGCCATGGTTCATGAGGTATGGTTTTTTACACATTTGAAATGAAGATTCAGCACCTTCAGGACAATTTGATAGAGGAGGGATCATAATGGAGGGCCTTTTAGGCCATGGTTGCACTCCCAGGCCAACACCACTTATTGGGTTCTGCTCCATATTTGAATGCTATTGTGCCTACAAAAGGAAAATGCAAGTGAGCATTTTGAGAATGGGAATGAAACCTTATAAAAGAAATGGAGATTTTACTCATATACTAACCCTAATAAGATGTCTGAGTAATTGGCCTGTGAGACCAAGATCGGCTTGCGTGGGTCTATATTTATAAAAAGAAGATACAGTAACATTACCAAATATTACCACCACATTCTTGCACCACTCTTATCGAGTTAAATGGTGGACATATCTTATTGTAGAATATAAATATACAAACTTAGCCTCGTATTGTTGAAAAACCAGGGTGCATACTAAAGGCCCCATTGGGTAATTTGGTCAATTCACATAGCCTCGTAAGATGTTATTCGTGGCCTAAACTAGGTATGTCCTCCTAGTATTCATGCTTATCTCCATTAAGCAACTCTTCCAATAGTAATTCAGACACTGCATTAATATGATAGCTGTAGCTTATGCTTAATTTGAACGTACAGGATGGGTGTAATGATTTTTTGAAACTGAATTCAGGCCTAAGTATGGAATCTTAATCATTATAGTATAACAAACGAGTATTGTGAATGGTGCCAAGTGAACAGTCTGACATACATTTCAAATTTTTTTTGTTTTTTCTTACATAAAATTTTCATAATGATGAAGTGTGTACTATAAATTAGTAGGCTTAATTCATGATTGAAGGAGTTAACCCAAAAACAAAATTCTAGAAAATTAGTAGGCTCTATATTTCATTCCAATTGGTTTCATATATTTCACTCCAATTTTTATGGTGATCCGTAGAAGGAAATTCCTCCATGTTTCCAACAACAATATTTAGTTATAAATATAATTAATAATTTTGGCAAATTATTTACAAAGCTCATTGTGTTCACTTTAAGGGATTGTTTTAATGGTTCCTAAATCATTATGATATCTATGAGATCCTTGAAAATTTCTAAATACCTTTATTTCTCAAAAAACATAAACCTTTTATAATTAAATTATGGTTGAATATTTGTTTCTATAATTTTGTGCTTTACGGCCAGCTGTGGCTCCAAGGTGGAATACATTTAAGGGGTAACCCTATAAGATTTTTAAATCCTCTATTTGTAATTCGATACAAATTAATTACAACATCGCACTTTCTTTAGATTTTGTTATTCAGATCATTCAAGGTCAAGTCGCTACAAATGTGATTTTATTCCAATTTTCTTCGAGAACCCTAAAAGGAAAGTCGTTCCATGTTTTCAACAGCTATATATATTTTTACAAATATAGCTAATACTTTTAGTAATTTTTGTTATTAAAATCATTCTTGGTTTCATGATAATGAGTTATCATTAGGAGTGGACACCATAGGTTGAAACTTTCTTTAAAAAAAAAAAAAAAAAATCATTCAAGGTCTTTTCTCAAAATATATATATATATATATATATATATATATATTTGAGGTTGAGTCACTCCACATTTATTAAAAAAAAATTTCCCGGAGAATCCTAAATAGACAGTCGTTCAATGTTTTTAGCAGTGTTGGCTGCCATGTTTGAGAAAATTCCATTGTCTGTGTCAATAGTAGTGTTGGAGATGCTAGTGGCTCATAGGGCTGTTCAATTTGTGCTTGAGCTCGGTATTCACTATTCCATATTTGAGTGTGATTTAAAGATTGCTATTAATACCCTTAATTATGTTGTTTCTCCTCTTTCATCCATTAGATATCTTGTTAAAGACATTGAGTCTATCGCAGTTCGTTAGCGACGAACCATTCCTTCTCTCATACTAGGAGATAAGGCAACATTGTAGCCCATGCCTTAGCATGAAAAACTAGTCTTCTTTTTCTTTTTCTAGTTTGGATGAAATTTGTTCCTCTAGATATATTTAATATTGTTTATGATTTTCTAGTAACTAAATAAAACCATGCCAACTTGATTCTCAAAAAAAGAAAAAGAAACTATTTTGCTACAAATATTGCTAAATACTTTCATTCCAATTGATTTCATACTTCACTTCAATTTTATTGGTGATTTGTAAAAGGAATTTCAATCATCATGAGCAACCATATCATCATCAAGAAAGGCTAAATCGAACAGAGAAACCAGCATCCCATTCAAAGTCGTCAAAAAACGACCAAGCATAGTTGTATCTCTGTTTCTAAGAAAGCTTCGTGCTTCTCCTAGAATAGTAGGATATTTGTCCCTTCTCTTAGAAGGTGAGTTTGTATTCCTTAAAATAACAAGGTTATTTTAAGGTTTGTTGGGTTTTTCTTTGTGGGGTGGGGAAACACTTCAGTGTTTCTTTTTGCAGTATCCTCTTTCAGTTTTTTTCTCTTAGTTTTTTTCTAATCATCTGGAGGATTTGACCTCTAATCAACCGATAAAGCAATCCAGTTTGAGGGAATAAGGTACAGGTTCAGGGGGGGAGAAAAGTCTTCACGAACAGAGTGCTAGACAAACCGGTGTCCCTGGTCCGGCGAATAGAGTGCTAGACAAACTCATGTGCTTGGTCCGGCAAAATTTCTAACAAGCAGATTCCTCAGATGGCGCTCTACAAACAAATCTAGCGCTCTACAAATGGTCTCAAAATCAAGCATTGTGGCAACCATAGGGTACATGATGTTCCCTACAGATTCATGAATAGGGCTGTGGCAGAAAGTATCTGTGAAACAATAGGAAGGAGAATTTTCAGGCGTCCTATGAGACCTCTGCCAGTTTAGCGACAGGAAGGCGAATTTTCAGGCACAGTGGTTGATCGGACTAGAGAAGGAGAAGCAATTATGGAAATTGAAAATTCAGGGGATGACATTAATTCCAAGTCCGTTACAAATTCAAAATCTGTAACTGATAAGGAAAGGGAATCTGAGGCAGGAAACGTGATAAACCAAGAGAAGCCAAATCTGTTATTCTCAGAGTCAATTTCCGAAAATAATTGCCACGATCATTTATTCCCTCAATCACGTTCCAAAAATAAATGCCAAGGTGATTTATTCCTTTCACAACTCTTAGTTATTGAAAAGGAAATAAGGAAGTTTGATACAACGGGTACTAAGGAGGCAGGGCATACGAGTACATCTAGCAACGAAGGGGAACATGAGAAAATTCATAAATTCCCTCATGAAGTGGCAGGAAAAATAAATGCTACTACGTGCAGTCTCTCTCCTCACTATTCTACCGTGGAAGTAGCATTTATGGACTTCAAAGAGGTGCTATTGTGGATGATCAAAACGAAACAGAATATAGAGTGGTTCTTGGTCATGATTTGGTCAATATGGACATATCGGATTCGAGTCAGAACTAACCAACCTTGGTGCAATCCAAATCAGCTCGTAAACATGGCCAAAAACTCCTAACGGAATTCCAGGTGGTGCAGCAACCTTCCCAACCATAGTCCACACCGATTCGAGTTCATTGGAGAGCTCCTATCTTGGACATGGTTAAGGTCAATTTTGATGATGCACTATTCAGTTGGGAGTGAAAATCAGGGTTTGGAGTTGTTTTGGCTAGATGTTTTAGTAAATTACACTACTCTCATGTTAAGAGAGAGGGTAATATGGTTGCTTATATTTTAGCTCTTTTTACTTTAAATGTTTCAGATTATAGTGCGTGGATGGAGGATGCTCCACTATAGTTTCTTTCTTTTGTTTCTAGTAAACTTTGATGGTTTTTCTTTGAATAAAAGGTACTACATTGAATCTCAAAAAAAAAAAAAAAAAAAAAAAAAAGAGAGAGAGAGAGAGAGAGAGAGAAAATCTAATTAGATTGTAAATTGAATGCCCATTTTACACCATGTGTTCCATCTAAATTTTTAAATGTTTTTCCAACCCATTAACACCTAATACGGAAGCCTAGGAGACCACGATAATGACACTCATTCACCTAAGCAAGAACATCTCATGTGCACACTTCTATGGGTGAACTAAATAGAGTCTAAAGCTCCTCTCTTTTAAACGATTCCTCCCCTTTATCGACTCTTTCCTTTGCCGCCAACTATATCACTATTCCTAACTCACCACTGACTTTAAACAATAGAGAGAAAAATAAATTGGAGGGCCACCAAAGCACCACCATAAGGCCATCACCATTTGGTTGATTCTGCGGTGAAAAAAAATGTCTTCATCTATTTTTTTCTTTTTATTTTTCAGATTTGTATATTCCTTTTGTTAATTCTATCCTTTTCTTCTATCTTCTTATTTCAATTTCATTCCCTGAATTCTATTTGTCTTTTTTTTTTAATCGTTTGTTTATTAATTTCTTTTGATTTTGGTGTATATATTGTGGTCTTCCTGGCTTCTGTGAATGCTAAGGTGAGCGTTTTCTTCTCTCTTCTTTTGATAAATTTTCTTTTGGTTCATGCATATAAATAGATTTTCTTTTAATAAATTTTCTCGTCTTAAATATTTAGAACACTAGTTTTAGACAAAACATAATGATCCTAATGTTTACGAGTTTTAGATTTTAGATTTTGTTATTTGTTTTCTTATTGAACACAATATGATATAGCTCATGTGGGTTTTTGCATAACCTTCTTAGATTGTGTGCGCTAGTCCTTTCGAAATTCTAGGTAAACCAATTGTTTCTGTGCAATAATTTAGTAATAAAGAATTTATTTTAATAAATGCAGTGGCATGTGTTGTCTTCTCTGTTCGGGCTTTTAAGCCACAAACTATTGCTTTGTGACCTTTACTGTAAAGAAAACATGTACATCTTAATTAGACTTCATCATCTTAGAGGCTTAATTGCTAAATTTCATAGATCAACACTAATCAATTAATATATATATATATATATATATATATATATACATATGTAAGTAAGTATATATGTATGTATACATCATGTGAGAAAGCATGAGCTTCTGCTATATGAGACATTTCTTGAGATTCTCTTTATTTAGACTTCCACTTCAACAGAGTTTGCATTTATATCAAAGTATTTATTCATTGAATTAGCCAATAGAGTAAGTGCATATATTAATTATCTATTATTGTGCATTAATTATTTATATTAAAGGAATTTAAATGTTTCTTTTTAATAAATTCTATATAAGGAACAATTTTTATTTGGAATAATAATAATAATAATCATCATCATCATCTAAAATATGACATTCTTTTTCAGTTTTGACAACAATTGACTTAAAAGCCATCTAAAATTTAATTTAATTTTTAAATATTCACTAAAAATAATCTTAACCATTTAGATTTCCTAACTTCTTATTCATATATATATATATATATATATGGAACCAACATTATAGTATTTATTATATGTAATTAAAAAGATTAATAATAGGATAAACACATTTATTTTGTTATATTAGTTATTTTAAGTGATGCATTAATTATTTAAGTATAATGAAAATTTTATATTTTTTTTTATAAGCTTTACATGAGAACCAATTGATTTGAAATATGGTATTCTTACTCCAATTTAGTTGTTTTTGCAACAATTGAACCAAACAACAACAAAAAAAAAAAAAAAAAAAAAAAAAAAAAGGAGGACACAATTTTTTTTATTTTTATTTTTTTATAGAAGAAATAGAAAAAAGAAATTAATAATACACAATCATGAATGTAAAAAAAAAAAAAAAAAAAAAAAAAAAAAAAAAAAAAAAAAAATTGTAGGATACTTGCATTTTTATGTTATCAAAATGATATTTACATTTTTTTTTTTTTGAAACAGAAGCATATCATTCATTTAATCAACAAAATTAGCATCTTGGTACAAAGCTTCTCTAGCTATTGGAGGAACATCTTCCAGCCAATACATATCTTCAGTAATATTCCTAGCAAATTGGGCTAATACATGAGCAACCTAATTCTCTCCTCTTCTAATACAATCAATCCTTTACATTTTTTAGTAGGTATGAAACATATGTTTCTATATTAGTTACTAATATCATGCATTTTCAAGTTTGTAAACAAATATAGTATGATCAAATCACTGTGCCACTTTATCTTTCTATTTTGTTTATAAAATAATACAATTCTAAAGATTACAATTTTTTCAAAGAAAATTATTGAAATATATTTTTGTTTTTTTATACATCGATAGTTGAGGGGTATGTTGATTTGAACCTTGGATATCTGTAGTAACTAAAAGTACTAAAATGTGCCAACTAATTGAGTTGTAAGGCTCTTGGCAAAAATTATTGAAATATTAGAGAAAACTAATAACATGTGGAACTAGGTTAGTTGCAAAAAAGGTGTGCTGCATATTTGGAGGATTGTGTTGGGATCTAGGTTAGTTCACCTAATTAGAAATTTAGTTGTAAAGTTGGATGAATGAAAGATAATTTAGTTGTAAAGTTTGATGAATGAAAGACGGTATAAGGTAATTAATTCATATAATGTTAGCATACTTAAATTTAGAATAAAGTCAAGTTCTTCCTCTATAAAGAATGTTTGGCAAAGGGATAATTGACGAATTTCGGATGGGAATATAAATGATGGTTATCTTTTTCTTTTTTCTTTTTGGATTAAAACAATTACTGCAAGAAGGATGGTTATCAATATATATGCAAGAAGTGGTTGGTTATGTCAAGTGTCCTTTTTAATTTTCACAATTTTAATGCCAAGTGATCAATTCATAATAATTAATATGAAAGTTGAGGTGACCACCTTAGTCACCTAAGTAAAACAGATTAAGATCCTGTAAAGGAGTTGTGTCCAATAGAGTAAAAAGTTTTTTGATCATTTTTCCTCTGCCTCCCCCTTATCTTTCACCATCCTTTATCTTCAAAGACGATATAAGATTTTGTTAGAAATCTAGCTCATTTTGTGATTTATCTATGCAAAATTTGTACTTAGAAAGCAAATGCTTGACGAATAAAAGATTTTCGGAATGTTATTCAATTCTGAATTAGAGGTTTTTGGTAAGAATAAATTTTACTAAAAAAGAGATTAAAACAAAAATAGTGAGAAGAAGAAGATTAAAGGCAGATGCATACCAGATCATAGAAATTGCTAAAAGAGTTATTTGCTACACCAAATTTGAGATTAATCTTACTATATTGGCAACCACCAACTTCGGCTCCTAGTTGGAGGATGAGGCAAAGGAATTAGGGTAGGGATGGCACCCACCAACTTTGGTTCCTAGTTGTAGCTAGGATGTGGACGGAGGGTTTAGGGTAGGGATAAAAGGTAAGGATTCAAGTAATGACAAGTTGAAAATGAGGTAGAGGGGTTGACACTTGGATCCAAAAAATGGTTAGAAAGATAAGGATTCAAGTAACTCTATACGGAAGAGATTTTCTAAGAATTTTTGAGAATCTTGATTCTTATAAAACTATTTTATCATTACTATTTGTGTGCTTTAGCACAAAATAGTGCCACTACAGAAAGTTTAATAATATATAATAAAAAATGAATTAGCCCATACCACACACATCCCTTTGAATGTTTACCCAACCCAAAAAAAAAAAAAAAAAAAAAAAAAAAAAAAAGAAGATCTGTGAAATGTGATGACCTACGGTTTTTCCTTAGCAGAGAAAACAATGAGATTAATTTAAAAGTTTAGAATATAAATCGATTACTTAAAGTGATTGAAACTTTCACTTTTTTGTGTTATGAGCAAATTAAAAAAAAAAAAAAAAAAAAACTGTAGGGACACAATTTGTAACGACCCACACATGATTGTGGGCTCGTACGTAAAGGGCCCAAACAATACAATTTGTAGAGCGTGGGGTTGAAAGGCTAGACCTTGGTTACCGGACAGCGGTTTAGTCGTGGCTTTCATGGAAGCTCATATGAGGGTGGATTTGGCTTGACTAGCTAAGCCTTCCGTTGGTGCGGCTTGTGGGGTCTAAGTCCTCGGACCATGTCCGAGGAGCGTAGTATTCTTCCCCTTCTCCCTTTTTTAGGATTTCTTTTTTCTGGGGCCCACCTTTCCCCTGGTTATTCTTCCCTTTTATACTAGTAGTTACTTTCCTTTCAATGTCCACGTGTAAGTTTTACTTTCTGGGATGGAGACTTGTCCTATAAGCCCATACCTAAAGTAGTTGGAAGTAGACGTAAAAGTTGAATAGCATGGTGAAGGGTATGGGCCTGTCAGACACAGAGTTCTTTATTATAGTATTGGCAGCCTTTTCACTTGTCCTGTTCCTACATTAAGCTCATCCTTTTCTTTAGGTGTCTTATGGAATGCTGAGCGTGAAATCGTCCTCGGCCACATTATTGGGCCCTTTTGGGGCTTTCATTATGCGTCCTCGGCAATAGGTCTCCTCGGCTTAGGTCTTGGGCCCTAATGTAAAGTGGGCCGGGACCACAAATTCCCCGGCTCCACAATAGTCCCTCAAAATCCTACTGCCTGGCCTCGTGGTTGGGGAGGAGGGTTTTGGTGATGTTAGGCCCAAACCATGGTTTGCCCGGTTTTGCACTTCATTAATGTTGGGGTTTCTCCATTTGCATGGGAGGCACACCGGATTATGAGACATCCCCCTAGATTTACTCACGCGGCATCCTTGACGTTTCAGTACTCGAGGCGCGCCATTAATATGTCCCCTTCACGAGACTATCCAAACTTTATGGTTGCAAACGGCATTGAGAGTTGAGCAAAAACCGTCTCGTCTGTAGCATTTCTTAGGAACCTGTGTAGATTAAATGTCTCCAACTTGCCTTCTATATAAGAAGCAGGATAAGAGGTTACTCCCTTCACGTACAAAATCCTTTGGCCCCTGCAAATTCTCAATCCTTTAGCTGTACTCTCAGTCTTCATCTCCAGTGCAGTCAACCCTTAGAGTAATATGTTTGAGACACGAGTGGGGATGAAGGAACCACACCCGCTCCAGAAGCACTGGGTCTCTCCGAGTCTCAGGATGGCGCGGTCAAGGCAGGGAAGACAAAGACTCAAGACAGTTCTCCGTTTTCACAAGGTGGGAGCGGTTCCTCCGCCTCTTTCAGTCAAAATCTGAAGCAGGTACTGGTCGTGTCAGATTTTCGGTGCACCAACAGTGGGATTTCCCGTCATCATCACTAGCCGCTCTATTACGAGCACTGCTAATGTGGAGGCTCATCAACTTCCTGTGTGGCCATCTACGAATACTCCGCTCCCTGCACCTTTTCTTCAAAGGTGTTAATCCCACGTCAAGTTCTTTTGCTGCCTGAGTTATGGGCATGTAAAAGTATTGAGAAAGGGTTTCCTTAGACAACATTTTGGAATTGCTGCATCTTTCTTCTCTGTAGCTCTTCTTCTGCTTCTCCTTTGTATTTTTTTTTCTCTTTGCTTATGTAGTTAGCTTTTTAGTATCGGCTTACTTAAGCTCCTTCATTGTACGTTGTACGCTGTACTAGTTATTTGTCTTAATACAAGATGATTCTGTTTCATTCTAAATATTTTTCTTCTCTACAATAATTACTTTGTGAATGGATGTATTTCATGTGTATTTTTATTTAACGACACTCGGGGCAGGAAACCTTGTATCAAAAAGCTATTAATTTGAACCTATTGAGACTATCAAATATAATAATACCAACCCACAGCAGATTAAACTTATGAGACTAACCGAGATAACAGCTAAGTGCACTGCAATGCGCGTGAGGTAGTTGTCCGAGAATGAGAAACCCAAAATAAACCATCTGAGAGGGTCGTCGAGTAGTGTGGAACTTTGGCCGTGTTTTTGATAACATTTGGCCTCTAATCCGAGGACTGAGGTATGATTGTACCGGGCCCCAACACATTCGCATTAGTCCCCTTGGTATTGACGATCCGAGGGCAGACCTGGACTTTCATTCGGTCTAGGGATTAACTTAATTATTAATGGGTAACCCCTCCATGGGATAGAGTCCGGGGACCATATATTGTCCGGGTTGTGTCCAAAACTTGTATTTTTTCTTTAAAGTAGTTGGTTTCCCCATAGGCTTGAGTTCGAGGACCATACAAGGCCTTGGTTCTGTCCAAAACTTGTAGTTTTTCTTTTAAGTAGTTGGTTTCCCCATAGGCTTGAGTCCGAGGACCATACAAGGCCTTGGTTCTGTCCAAAACTTGTAGTTTTTCATTTAAGTAGTTGGTTTCCCCATAGGCTTGAGTCCGAGGACCATACAAGGCCTTGGTTCTGTCCAAAACTTATAGTTTTTCCTTTAAGTAGTTGGTTTCCCCATAGGCTTGAGTCCGAGGACCATACAAAGCCTTGGTTCTATCCAAAACTTGTAGTTTTTCTTTTAAGTAGTTGGTTTCCCCATAGGCTTGAGTCTGAGAACCATACAAGGCCTTGGTTCTGTCCAAAACTTGTATTTTTTCTTTTAAGTAGTTGGTTTCCCCATAGGCTTGAGTCCAAGGACCATACAAGGCCTTGGTTCTGTCCAAAACTTGTAGTTTTTCTTTTAAGTAGTTGGTTTTCCCATAGGCTTGAGTCCGAGGACCATACAAGGCCTTGGTTCTATCCAAAACTTGTATTTTTTCTTTTAAGTAGTTGGTTTCCCCATAGGCTTGAGTCCGAGGACCATACAAGGCCTTGGTTCTGTCCAAAACTTGTAGTTTTTCTTTTAAGTAGTTGGTTTCCCCATAGGCTTGAGTCTGAGGACTATACAAGGCCTTGGTTCTGTCCAAAACTTGTATTTTTTCTTTTAAGTAGTTGGTTTCCCTATAGGCTTGAGTCCGAGGACCATACAAGGCCTTGGTTCTGTCTAAAACTTGTAGTTTTTCCTTTAAGTAGTTGGTTTCCCCATAGGATTGAGTCCGAGGACCATACAAGGTCTTGGTTCTGTCCAAAACTCGTAGTTTTTCTTTTATATCATTTTTTTTTAATTTTCGAAGACTAGCCCCTCGACCAAGGTGGGGGGTGTTAGCTTGATGTTAGAAGCCCCTAGAGCTGCCCGTGCCATTGACACTGCGAAGCGTAGCCCCTAGTGGAAATTTATGTCAGGACAACAACAGCGTGTTGCTGGAAATGGAGGAGCTTTCGCAGACCCTTATTTGACAGAGGCTTGAATCCGCCACCACCCGTGCCAACGCGCAAGCCTTCCCACAGACGGCGCCAATTGTATGGACACAATTTGTAACAATCCACACATGATTGTGGGCTCGTACGTAAAGGGCCCAAACAATACAATTTGTAGAGCGTGGGGTTGAAAGGCTAGGCCTTGGTTACCGGACAGCGGTTTAGTCGTGGCTTTCATGGAAGCTCAAATGAGGGTGGATTTGGCTTGACTAGCTAAACCTTCTGTCGGTGCGGCTTGTAGGGTTTAAGTCCTCGGACCACGTCCGAGGAGCGTAGTATCCTTCCCCTTCTCCCTTTTTTAGGATTTCTTTTTTCTGGGGCCCCCCTTTCCCCTGGTTCTTCTTCCTTTTTATACTAGTAGTTACTTTCCTTTCAATGTTCACGTGTAAGTTTTACTTTCTGGGATGGAGACTTGTCCTATCAACCCATACCTAAAGTAGTTGGGAGTAGACGTAAAAGTTGAATAGCATGGTGAAGGGTGTGGGCCTGTCAAACGCAGAGTTCTTTATTACAGTATTGGCAGCCTTTTCACTTGTCCTGTTCCTGCATGAAGCTCGTCCTTTTTCTTTAGGTGTCTTATGGAATGCTGAGCTTGAAATCTTCCTCAACCACATTATTGGGCCCTTTTGGGGCTTTCATTATGCGTCCTCGGCAATAGGTCTCCTCGGCTTGGGTCTTGGGCCCTAATGTAAAGTGGGCCGGGACCACAAATTCCCCGGCCCCACAAAAACCATATGGGATTTAAGTTATAAAGCAGGCACGTTTAAATTGCACACACAATCTATTTACAATATTATAACTCAGTAACTATAATCATTCTAAATGTAGATCACAATTTTTTTTTTTCAAAAAAAAAATCCCAATTAATAAAAAAATAATTTCATCACTTCTCAAATCTTTTTGAAAAGATTCTTGACAACCAGAGTCTCTTAGTATCATAAAGTAAAATTTTTTACTTTTATTATCATTATTAAATGCTTTCGTACATATAATTAATTATTTTGGCACATTATTTACAAAAGCTTATTGTGTTCAATGTTAATTAACTTTTATGATTAAAATATGGTTTAATCTTTTAGAAAAATTGCAAATTACACCCTTAACGTTTAGGGCTGTTTAGATTTTACACTTTGAGGTTTCAGAATTTGGATTTTACCTTCTAAGGTTTAGGGTGTCTAGATTTTACACTTTAATGTTTTAGAATTTGGATTTTATCCCCTAAATTTTAGGGATGTTTGGATTTTACTTCCTAAAGTTTAGAAGAGTTTGGATTTTATACCCTGAAGTTTCAGAATTTGGAGGCATTAAATCCAAACACCCCCAAACTTTAGGTATGTATTTTGCAATTTACCCTATTATTTATTTCTATGATTTCTTGCTTCATGGACAAGAGTGGCTCCAATGTGGAATACATTAAAGGGCTAACCCTATTGCTTTTTTAAAGCCTTTATCGCTAATTTGACACAAATTAATTACAACATCACACTTCCTTTAGTTTTTGTTATTCAAATCACTAGTCGCTAACCCGTGCGATGCACGGGATTGTTAAATAAATATATATATATATATATATATTTTTGCTATTATAACTTGGCTATAAAAAAATCCTATGGTGATGATTTCGCACAATGCTCAATTGCAATTAAATCTACTATTCATCATCAATATAATCTATGTTATCTTGCACATTTCTTTGCATAACAAACAGGTTTTCATCTTTTTAATAAAACAATCTATGATAGAGGAAAGAGATAAACTATTCCATTGCAAGATGCATGATGAATGTCAACTTTCCCAACTTGTTTAGTGTAAAATGATGTTCTCTTTCCTCTTCTTTTGCACTGCACTACATTTGGGTAGTGTTCAGTACAAAGGATTGTGTAGAACTTCTCGTAATCACAGATGTTTTGGTTGTAAACCTATGCACATATCATAAAGAGTAAATCTTACTTTGGATAGATATATTGTACAATTATTCAAATGGTTAAATTAAGTAGGAAATAAAGAAGAAAAGTTGCACCAGCCATAAACTCAATTAGATTTCTCTTGAATAAAATGGCGTTATAAAGTGTTATAAAAAAATAAAAATAAAAAAACAGAGAAAGGGATTAGGAATACTTACACTTGAAAATAGAAAAATTGAAAATTTACAAATTCAATGCTTGATAATAGATCTACATATTGCATTCTCATATCCTCCATCTTCTGCAAGTTAATTGGATATAATTAAAAAGTTTTCCCAATAGAACGCTCTTTCCTTTCCATTATGCTTTGCATATTTTCATCCTTAACAAGTATAAGAAAAGCTTTGTGGTCACTGCATAAAGAATATATGCACAAGTTTTAAATCAGTAATAGAATTAAGGTTAACCATTAAAAAAACCTACAAATGCCATAAAAAGGATCAGTAATCTAATCAACCTGCAAGAATCACCAGTAAAGGATTTTCTTCATCAGCTTCCTCTTTCCAATTACTGGTAGCATAAATGGGTCACTATGTGCAAGAAAATATACAATTGTTAAGGTTGGATTGAGGCATTAAAAGATAGAATCCATATACTACAACAAAATGTATTTTTAGTGGCGAAAAAATTTATCACTAAAAGTCCAGTTTTTCGTCACTAAGGACCTTTAGTGACGAAATTGGACTTTTAGTGATGAAACTCATTTCGTCACTGTAGCCCTGTCACTAAAAGTCCTGGTGACGAAAAATTTCGTCACTAAAAGTCTGATTTGATATTTTTTTTTTAAATTTCTAGTGACGAAAACATTTCGTTACTAAATGTTTTTCTCACTAAAAGCACTATTCAATGACGAAAATATTTCGTCACTAAAAACACTTTAATTTACTAAATCATATTTAGTGACGAATAATTCCGTCACTAAAACTATGTTCGGGTACATATAGTGACGAATTTTTTCGTCACTAAAACTATTTTTAAGAAAATCCAGGCACATATAGTGACGAAAATTTTCGTCACTAAAAGCATTTCTTACAAAATTTTGCTATATCTAGTGACGAACTTTTTGTCACTAAAACAATTTTTTGTTGCTATATTTGTGACGAAAAAATTCGTCACTAAAAATTATTTTCTGTTTTTATTTTTTTGTGACTTTGACCTGTAACCTGACATTATATTATTAGAACCTCACATTTGAATAACACATTTATTTCAACAACACATTTTAAAAAAAAAATCCATACATTCCACAAGTAAAAAATAAAACAAGTATCCAATTCAAACTCCTTCCATACAATAATTGTTTGCAATACATACAATAACTCTACCTAAACCCTATTTTAAAACTAACGGAAGATATCCCCATATGTCTTCAAGTAATGCCAAAAGTAAATCCTCTAAAAGCCACCAATAAGAAATCTGCACAAATATAAAAACAATACTTCGTTAAAATCTTAAAGTAAAAACATTAACTAGGTTATAAGAAACATTTCTAACAATGTATTAAGAGTAACCACACCAATAAATTAAAATCACAACTCCTAATATATAAGTTGTAGAAAGCAAATAAAGTACTAACAAAAAAGTGTTTTAACTTGAAGTTGAACCACCTCCATAAGTAAGAGCATCATCATAACCCTTGCTCCTCAAAAAGTTAAAAATATTCTTTTGGACCTCATCATAAGTTTCTACACCTTCTTCCCACAACTCTTTCAACTCGTCAACCAATGGTTTCAAGTAAATATCAATCTCATTTCCCGGTTGATGAGATTGATTTAAGAAGCATCTTTCCAATATTTGGGTCCTAATGGTACAATGCAAAGATGGTGAACTGTTACACAAAATGTTTTTTTTTTTTTTAATTATTATTATTTTTTTATTATTACAGTGAACATCCTAAAGCTGTTAACCAATATAGAAACTTGTATCCAATGGTATATACCAATTGGGGTAAATGTCTTTATATCATCTAGAGACCAATTGTTTTAAAGCATTTTGAATCACAAAAGCATCTGATGGCTAAAGTGCTTTTGCCAAAAATGATCAAATAGTTCTAAGCAACAAACTTTTAATATGCAATCATAGTTCTTGTAAATCTAACAATCTTAGGTAACTGATACTAAATCAATGGATTTTGGATCATCTTTGCATACAATCTATAATAGATATACGACAAAAAAAAGGAAGAAAGAAAAGCATTTAAATTAATCAATAAACAAATTAGGCTAACTAAGTTGGAGAAACATGTTTCATAGAAAGAGAATCTTGTATTTGCTAATTAACCTTTCATGGTGCTACCTCAATACACAACAAAGATATGAAATTTTCATTGATCTAAATGCTCAAAGAAATATAGAGAGTTGAGAACTATTATATCATTTAATTATGTGTCTCAAATTACTTCGTTTCTATAAGGTTTTGATCTTCACTACTTACATCAACAGAAGAATAGCTAAGCATGAACCACCATTAAATTTTGGCTTCAAAAAGATTTATATGCTTATATAATAGTGGCTATGAACATTAGTAAGTGCTGACCATTATATATAATAGTGCATTCTTTTGCTTCCCTCTACTTCTCTAGTTCCATCAATAGACTCAATCTCTATTTCATGCAATTCAGCCTCAACATTGCAAAACATTACTGTGTCTGCATATTTGTAAATGTTATTTGCAAGCATATAAATGTTCAACTTGTAGTATATTTATAAATGTTCTTCCTCTTTGACCATTTTTTATGTTCTCAATAATAATGTAATACTGAAATGGTTACTTTAATTTAACTAAAATTTTTCTCAAATTTGAAACACATACACAAACCAAAATTCAATAATACATATAATTATTGAAGTGTATGGGTTATGGTTAATAAATGCAGGGAAATTTTTTTTAGTAACCTCTTCAATTAGGCGTCTCATTGTTTGTTCCACAAACTGACACAATGAAAAAAACCAAACTCTTATCCAACCCATAGGCACAAAAAATATAAGGTAAATATTCGATTTTCCTTGATATATATTTTCTAGGGATTTCTGTCAACTTACTTAGTAAATTTGTAGTACATGATGAGAGGAATAAGTTCAGTAGAAGATTGTTCCTGAGGGCGTATTTGCCTTCTTTTGTAAGTGGGATTGTAGATGTCTTCGATTTTGCCCTTCTATCAACCTTAATCAAAACCAATAACCCAAATAATCAAGGGTGTTACTGGATGAGCGGATAATAGACCAAACAAATCGAATCATATATCAATTATCAATAACACACCCAAAATGATAAAAATGTAAATAGATTAAAATGTTAGATTGCAAAAGAACTTAACTATTTATTTTCAATTCAGTCAAAGAATTAGACAAACAAACAAAAAGAGAAGAAAGATATAATAACTGTTTCCAAAGTTTTCAAGGGCTTTAGCTAAGTCCTCATACTTATACTCCATCTCCACCTTTGCAATATCTTTTAAATTAAAGCATAGACACAATAAAAATGAGTGAAAAAGATCATAATTTTTTGTAAAAATTCAAAAATTTGGGAATTTAGATTCAGATTATGTAATAAGAATAAAACAATAAGGTATTTTATCTTAAAGGTGCTGTCTAACACAGAACAGATTGGATTGCGGAGTTGTTTTTTCTTTCTTTCCCACTAACAAAAGTAAAGTATTGTTTATGAGAAAAGTTTGAGTTGAAGCCAAGAGAATAATATTTATAGATACAAAATATTATGGGCAATTCATATTGCAGTGGAAGAGATTGTACCTGTCAAAGTCTCTGTTTCAACACCTTTATAAAAAACATCCATTGGGTTTGAAGTTGACCCTTGGGAGCCTGACCAAACTCTGCAGTATTGATTAAAATCTTATTACAATTCTAAATCTTCAGGCAATCATCATTACTTATACAATATCAATTAATCCAATACAGCAACTATTTTGAAGTATCTGTGCTTCCTATTTTGAAGTATCTTTGAAACCTATTATTTGAATTATTTTTCAGTGCAACAGCAAGAGTTTGAAAAAAGAATAAAAAACTTATAGTATGGAAGGGTAAAAGTTAAATGTTGAAAGATGGATAGGACCGACAAATCTTTCCCATATAAATAAGACATGGGCAAATACACCATTCGGCAATGACACCACATCCTTCCTTTTAACAAAAAAAGATGGAAAATCATAACCAATAAATTGAGGACAAAGCCATGCTACTACAATTAGCAACCCCCTCAATTGATATGAAAGAGAGAGCAATAATTTGATTGAATTTGCTAAAATATGAAATATAGAGCAATGCGGCCAATGATTGAAATTAGCAAACTCCACTATGCTAATCATTCAAAAGAAACTCTCCCAAACGTAACCCTAAATCATAATTAACAGCCAAAAACAATAGAACAAAATTAAAAACTTATCGGTAATGCTTTCGTTGAAGTTCTGGTTTGATTATAAATATTACCGGTAATATTTCCCTCTCTGACTCTCTCTGCCCCTTATTAAGGCTCTCAATGAACAATAATAATGTAAGACTCTTTTGGTTTTTTAAAAAAACCACAAATTTACTCCAAATAAATAGAATAGGTAAGGGGGAAAACCTAAAATTAAAATAAAAACATCACTAACCATTCTTTAAAATGCCAAGAGACGAAGCCCATGTAGAATTTGATCTTCTATAGGGTTTCCCTAGGTTCAACGAAGCCAACATCGAATTTGATAGCAAACCCTGATCTTAGAAAATTTATAAACAAATTAGAATCTTTACTTTGATGAAATTTGGAACTCTAACTTCAAATTGTTACTCATTTGACATTGAAAGTTGTGAGAGACTTGGAGGGCAGCGATCCGTGGTGGCGGCAATTTGTGGCGACAACAAAGACTGTGGGAGAATTTGAGTTTTGGGTTTTGATTTTGGAGGAAGGTAAAGGTGAGTTTTAGGTTTAGGGGAAGGAGATGTTCGTGAGTGAGAGGAGGAGAGAAGTTTTTGTTTTTTGGTTTTAAAGAGGCTGTAATGTGTATTTGGTGGGGCAGAAATTAGATTTATTTTTAAAGCAAATTTAAAAAATAGAAAGAAAAAAAAATGCTGACATGGAAAATTGTGGAAGCTTCAAAAGCTTTGGTTTTATATATATAGATTAAAGGTCGAGTCGCTACACATTTTAATTCATTCCAATAGTCTTTGAGAACCCTAAAAGGAAAGTCATTCCATGTTTTCAAAAACTATATTTAGTTACATATATAACTAATACTTTCTGCAATAAAAAATAATAATAATAATATATTCAGGGTTGAGCCCCTCCACATTTATTACAATTTTTTTTTTCTTTAGAGAATCTTAAATAGAAAATCGTACAATGTTTTCAACAACTATATTTAGTTACAAATATATTTAATTGTTGGGTGCATATCCAGCCCACTATTGTATAATTGATGGCAAGAGAACCATGTGATGGACACTAATCCTATTACAAATAAGAGTTTGTATGTGAGTTTCAATCTGTGTATTTGTGGGAGTATATGGTTGGTTAGGTTAATATATATAAAGAAGGTTTATATGTGGTTTTTGTGAGTGCCACATATAGAAGAGACAGAGAAAGAGGAAGCTGCACAACAGAAAAGAGAAAGTAGCAAAGAGAGAGCTGTAAGTGGAAAGAATAAAATAGAGAGGATAAAGCAAAGCATTACCACCTTTGAGAGAAACAATTAGTGTGTGTGAGAGTAAAGAAAACAAAGAGTTTTTCTTTAGCCGTGAGACATACGCTAGTGGATTTATTATTGTATTTGGTGAATCTCAAGTTAGGCATAAACTCGAAAAATTATTGTAATTAATTTGATAATAGTGAATTGATTCGGAGTTTGTCCCATGGTTTTTCCCTTCAAGGAGAAATAGTTTTCCATGTAAATATTTATGTTCTTGTGTGTGATTACTATTTGGAATTAGTAATATTAGTGATAATATTATTTGGGACCCAACAAATGGTATCAGAGCATAGGTTTGAGTAGAATCAATGGCCGAGGGGAGAAGGCAAGGCTTCAAGAATTGAGAAGTTTGATGGAACAGACTTTGGATATTTGATGATGTAGATTGAAGATTATCTCTATGGGAAGAAGCTGTATCTACCTCTTTTGGCGAAGAAAACTGATACTATAAAGGATAAAGAATGGAGTCTTCTTGATAGACAGGTACTGAGAGTTATTCCATAAACTCTATCAAGATTGGTTGCACACGATGACATAATGGAGAAGACCACAACGGATCTGATGAAGGCTTTGTCTAGCATGTACGAAAAGTTGTCGGTTAACAACAAGGTGCATCTGATGAAGAAGTTGTTTAATTAGAAGAAGGCAGAAGACACTCTTGTAGTGTAGCATCTGAATGAGTTCAATACGATCACAAATCAATTATCCTTAGTGGAAATTGAATTTGATGATGAAGTTCATGCATTGATTACTTTGGCTTCGTTACCAAATAGTTGGAAAACCATGAGAATGACAGTGAGTAATTCTACAGGGAAAACAAACTCAAATATATTGATATTCGAGATTTGATTTTAAGTGAGGAAGTTCGCAAGAGAGATGGGAATATAGACAATGCACAAAATCAAGCTTTTGTTACTGAGAACAAAAGTAAAGGTAGAATTAGAGGATCTAATGATCGTGCTAAGTTTAATGATAAGTCTCAGTTTAAGGAAACTAGTTAATGCTTCTATTGTGGAAAAAAAAAGGGCCATATAAGAAGAAATTGTTGGCATTAGAATACAGATTAAACTGAAGGCAAAGAAGAAAAGAATGATAGTGAGAAAAATACTACAAATGTTGTGATTGCTGAGGATCTTGTGGTGCTCTTTGTTGAAGAGCAAAAGTGTGAGCATGTTGCTAATAATGATGTTGAGTGGGTTGTTGATTCGGCAACCTCCCACCATGTTATCCCTACGAAAGAGTTGTTTACCACATACAAAGTAGAAAACTTTGTTGCAATGAAGATGGATAATTCCAGTTATTTGAAAATTGTGGAAATTGGTGATGTGTACATAGAAACCAGTGTTGGTAACACCGTGATATTGAAGGTTATGCGACATGTTCTAGATTTAAGGATGAATGTGTTTTTTAGATTGGCTATGGATCGAGTAAGTTATTGTAACTACCTTGAAAATGGAAGATGGAAACTTACTAAGGGATCATTAGTTGTTGCAAGAGGGCATACTTGCTGTGGTATGTACAAGACTCATGTGAAGACTTGTAAGAAGAAGTTCAATGAGATTGAAGATTTTGAAAAGACTCCATAGATGAGAGTTGGGTTTGATGGTGATGATGCCAAGATGATGAAATTCTCATTGCCTAATAGTGGTTTAGATGAGAAAGTAATATGTGATGAAGAATATGACGATGCTAAGACTACATGGGATGATGATGAAGAGAAAGACCTTGGAGGTCCTGAGTAGGGGGAGCAATATCCTCCATTAGAGATCGTTGAACCTCATGATAAGAGGACTACTAGAGAACATCGATCTGTTAGCTTCGAGAATAATTGGGCTTCTGATGAGGGGGAACCACAGATTGGATTAAGGATATCCAATATGAGATTAATTATTTGAGAATGAAAGTGATTGACGTTGATTAGGTGTTCTCTATGTTGGTAAATATAATGAAAAAGGTCAAGCTTGGAGTCAACTTGACCGGCATGAATCTAATCTGAAGAGCTAAGTTAAAGATTTCCTCCCATTGGTGGGCTGGAAGGGGAGATCATTGGGTGCATGGTCCAGCACAATATTGTATAATTGGTGGCAAGAGAGCCACGTGATGGACACTAATCCTATTACAAATAAGAGACTGCGTGTGAGTTCCAATCTATATGTTTGTAGCAGTATATGGTCAGTTAGGTTAATATATAAACAATGTTTATATATGGTTTTTTGTGAGTGTGCTGCAAATAGAAGAGACAGAGAAAGAGGAAGCCACACAAGAGAAAAGAGAGAGCAACCAAGAGGGAGTCGCTTAGGGAAAAAAAAGGCAGCCAAGAGAGAGTTGTGCGTGGAGAATAAAATAGAGAGGAAAGACCAAAGTGTTGTCGCCTTTGAGAGAAATAATTAATGTGTAAGAGCAAAGAAACCAAGTGGATTTTCTTTAACCGTGAGACATACACTAGTGGATTTATTATTATATTTAGTGAATCTCAAGTTAGGCATAAACTTAAGAATTATTATAATTGATTTGATAATGGTGAATTGATTCGAAATTTGTGCTGTGGTTTTTCCCTTTAAGGAGAAATAATTTTTCATGTAAATATTTGTGTTCATGTGTGTAATTGCTATTTGGAATTGGTAATATATTAGTGATAATATTATTTAGGACCCAACACGAATATAGATAATTTCGGCCTGGAATTTACAAAATTTAATTGCTTCAATGACTGTTTGGTTTACAGACATGAGTGAGTTCACTCTAATTTGAACGAGATGAAAACATTTCCCTTCCGTCTGTTTTTACTTTTTATTATTATATTCATTTAGCATCGAGTCATTCCATATTTCATTCATTTCCTTTATTTTTGAGAACCTTAATGAAATTATTTCATATTTTTAACAACTATATTTAGTTGTGGGTTTCAGTTATATTAATTTGTAAAATCTTTTACTATCAAATAAGGAAGATAGGTTCGAATCTTATCTACCGTACAAAATATTAATCGGTAAAATAGAACTATATTTAGATAAAGATATATAGTTCATGCTTTCAGCACACTGCTTACAAAGATATATTGCTTTAGTTGCCATTTATAATCTAAATATGCTTCAATCTGCGTTTATAAAATTTGTGCTCTACAAATGAGGATGGGTCCAACGTGGAATAATCAACGAGAGGAACCCTACTCTCTCTCCAATCCCTTGTCTCTAATCTGGGACGAATTGCAACAACTATCATTAGTTACAAAAGTAATTACTACTTTCGATACACTATTTACAAAATTATTTTACTTTAATAACCTCTTGCGATAAACATGATTTAATCTTTGCTTCCGTGATTTCATGCTTTACACACAGGAGGGGCTCCGATGTGGAATACATAAAAGGGTAACCTCTTCCCTCAATTATTGCTATTACAATCATTCAAGGTCGAGTTGCTCCATATTTCATTCCAATTTTCTCGAAGAACCCTGAAAGGAAAGTTGTTCCATATTTATAACAACTAGATTAAGTTACAAATAATCAAAAATAGTTAATACTTTCAACATAGTGTTTACGAAATCATATTGCTTTACCTTTTTTGATCTAGATCTGCTTCAATCTTTATGCCCATAATTCTGTGCTTTACGAAACATGAGTGGATTCTTTTTGGAATAGACATGGGGATTGAGGAGTAACCCTACCCTTCTTCTAAATTCTCTTACTCTAACTTGAAGAAGACTAGTATAACATCTCCCTTCGATTTTTTAATTCTTACAATCATTTTGCACTAAGTTACTTAATAAAGTCATTCCATAATTTTCACAACTATATTTATTTATGGAACCTAATTGTGTTTAATCTAGATTATGAACAAACTCAAAATAATAATATTGTTACGGTTAATAGAAGATTTTCTGAGTCTTAGTCCATGGAGCGGAGGCTTGGTCCTAAGCATAGGATGTAAAAACTATTGTTTTGGAAATTAGGGTTTTATGTTGTTTTTGAGAAAGAAAACTGTACTGCCGCTTCTTGTATTTTTTTCCTTGAGAATAGTGAAATCTCTAAAACTCCATGGACATAGGCAAATTGCTGAACCACGTAAATATTGTCTTGTATGATTGTTTTCTTCAACTCATATTTTTTTCTCTATTTTTGCATCTCATAGATTTGGGAATTTCATGTATATTCCCTTTCAACTAGTATCAGAGCCTAGGGTTAGGTTTGAGTGGGAGCAATGGAATAGAAAAGTTCGATGCATGGAATTTGGATTCTGGAGGATGTAGATCGAGGACTACCTCTATGGGAAGAAGTTGCATTTGCCGCTTTTGGGGGAGAAACTTGCAACTATGAAAAATGATGAATGGATTCTTCTTAACAGACAGGCACTGGGAGTTATCAAATTAACTCTGTCTAGGTCTGTTGCACACAATGTTGTGAAGGAAAAGACCACAGCAAATCTGATGAAGGCTTTGTCTAGTATGTATGAAAAGCCGTCAGCAAACAACAAGATGCATCTGATGAAGAAACTATTCAATTTGAAGATGGTAGACAATGCATCAGTAGCACAACATCTGAATGAATTTAACACTATCACAAATCAACTGTCTTCTGTAGAAATTGATTTTGATGATGAGATTCGTACACTGATCTTTTTGGCTTCTTTGCCAAACAGTTGGGAAGCTATGAGAATGACAGTAAGCAATTCTACTGGAAAGGAAAAGCTGAAGTACAATGACAAGCGAGATCTAGTTCTAATTGAGGAGATTCGCTGAAGAGATGAGTGTGAAACCTTAGGATTTGGTTCTGCCCTAAATCTTGAGATAAGAGGTAGAGGTAATGACAGGAAATCAAATTAGGGCAAATCAAAATCCAAAAATTCCAATTGGAATAGAAGTAAATCTAGATTTAGCCAATAATTACAATGTTGGAATTGTGGCAAAGCTGACCACTTTAGGAGGCACTGCAAAAGTCTTAAGAACAAGAATGAGGATTGATGTGCAACGAAAATTCGCTAAGTCATCTCCTGTCCATATGCGTCGTCCAAAGGATAGACGAGGTTATTCATCAGTTACTCGTCCGTCTGTGCTCAACACAGACGGACGGACGAACTTACTATCATCCGTCCGTCCTTGAGGACAGACGGGCTTCTTAGCATTCGTCCGTCTGTAAAGGATGGACGAGCTTGGCAGCATCTCTTCGTCCATAAAGGACAAGGGAGGATTACTGTCTCCGCCGAGTGGAAGAACAAACCGTCACCAGCCAAGCCCAACCGTTGCGAAATACGAACTTCTGAATCAGTTACTTCCGAGCCTGTTGGATTCCTCAACTGTAGGAGCGGTTACCAAGCAAGTAACCGCTTCCCGTATACTATATAAGCACACGCCAATGAAAGAGTAAGGCATTCTATTCTGTTCTTGAGAAACTAAGTTTACATTCCTTCAGTCAGAGACTAACTTCACCATCGGAGGGTTCTTGGCCGGCTTCCACCGGTCTCCTCTGAGTTTTTACTTGTTTTCTCAGGATTCAGTCGCAACTTTACCAAAGCCCGGCATTTTCAGTCCACTGATATCCCAGAGTTCATCAGTTGGCGCCGTCTGTGGGAAAAGAATAACGTTTGATTTCCATTGTTGGATTCTGCGATTTCTTTCTTGGACATAAGGGCTGAAATGGTCCGGACAAGGTCAAGGGCTACCAGCCCAGGCCTTCAAGAAAGCAGAGGCGACCGTCAATCGGTGCCCACCGTACAACCGCCTTCTGTCTAACACGTGCAATCCATGGCTGCTACTATGGCAGAATTGACCCGCCAGAACCAGAAGTTGGTTAGAGAACTTAACATGAGGAGGCAGCATCGCGATGAGAATGTTGGAAGACAGGTCCAGAGCCAAGATGAGAGGAATGTCGAGTTTGAGAGCCAGTCAAGGGGTACCCCTTCAAGGAGGGTGCCTCACTTGGAAAGGGAGATGGACCAAATGAGAAGAACTATGGATGAGATGAAGGAAAATATGAAGAGGACCAACCCCGTAGAGGACTTGGTTCACAGGACTGACTCCCCATTTGTGCCTCCTATCAATGCTCACCCTTTGCCACCAAAGTTCAAGATGCCTTCCTTAGATTCATATGATGGGACGCGAGATCCATTTGACCACATTTCCACCTTCAAAACTACTATGCATCTTCAAGGGGTTCCGGATGAAATAATGTGCAGAGCTTTCCCTACTACTCTTAAAGGACCCGCACGAGTGTGGTTCAGCAAAATACCTCCCAGCACGGTAACGTCCTTCGAAGAATTAAGTAAGTTGTTTGTCAACAACTTCATTGGAGGACAAAGGCACAAGCGTTCCTCGTCTAGTTTGCTGACCATAGAACAAGGGGAGAGTGAAAGTTTGCGGTCGTTCATTACGCGGTTCAATAGGGAAGCTTTAGCAGTGGACGAGATGGACGACAAGCTACTCCTGGCGGCTTTCCACAATGGGGTTCACTCTGATTTGTTCATCCATAAGCTATATGAGCAAGAGCCTCAGACTATGGCCGAACTCGTCCACTCAGCCCAGAATTTTATGAATGCAAAGGATGCTATCATAGCCAAGAAGAGGAAGAGAATTGAGAAAATGGATGCTAACCCCACTCGTCACCCAGAGCAAGGTCCTCGTCTCAAGAAAGGACGAACGGAAGACAAAAAGGATCGTGACAGGAAGGCAGGCCCCTCAGCACGAAGTCAGCAGTATACGCCATTGAACATGCCACTTGATCAAGTCCTAATGCAAATCAAAGATGATCCTTCCTTGAAGTGGCCAGAAAAAATGAAGGGAGATCCGAATAAGCGCAATAGAAACAAGTATTGTCGCTTCCATAGAGACCATGGGCATGATACAGACGAATGTTTTGATCTAAAGCAGCAGATTGAGAATCTTATAAGGCAGGGGAAGCTAAGAAGTTTCCTAGGACGAGACCACAAGGACGACAAACCCAAGGGAAAAGCTGAAGAGTCGTCACGGCCACCTCTCGGAGAAATCAGGGTTATCGTCGGAGGGAGCTCAACAGTTCAGTCCTCCAGGTCCAGGAAAACATACCTGAAGGTGGTGCAGAGCGTCCAACTCTCTAGACGACCACCTAGAGATATGGACGAACAGGCAATCACATTCACCGAAGAAGAAGCTGAAAGAATCCACCATCCTCATGACGATGCTATAGTCATTACCTTGCTCATCGCTGACTACACAACCAGAAGGGTACTGGTTGATAATGGAAGTTCGGCAGATATCCTGTATCTTCCAGCTTTTCAGCAGATGAAGTTAGGACGAGACCGTCTTCGTCCGGTGAATTCTCCGTTAGTAGGTTTTGGTGGGATGAAGGTGCAGCCCGTGGGTACTGTTACATTACCAGTGGTAGTAGGGGCACATCCACAACAAGTCACCAAGAACGTGAGTTTCCTGGCAGTAGCCTGTTCATCCTCCTATAATGCCATAATTGGGAGGCCGACTTTGAATAGTTGGAAAGCAGTTACGTCCACCTACCACCTATCAGTCAAGTTCCCAACAGACTATGGAGTAGGACAAGTGCAAGGAGATCAACTGGTAGCGAGAGAGTGTTACTTGGCTATGTTGGCCATGGACGAACAAGTGCAGACAATGACTATTGAAGAAAAAAGGGTCGTGGTAGAACCTATTAAAGTGCTGGAAGATGTTCCCTTAGACGAAAGGAACCCTGAAAGATGTACCAAGGTGGGGGCAGATCTAGAAAGAGGAGTTAAAGAAAACCTTGTCCAGTTTTTGAGGAAGAACGTAGATGTGTTTGCTTGGAGCCATGAGGATATGCCTGGAATAGATCCTAATGTCATCACCCATCGCCTGAACGTATGTCCATCCTCGAAGCCAATACGACAAAAGAAAAGGGTGTTTGCTCCTGAGAGAGAAAATGCTATTAAAGACGAGGTTCAAAAATTGATGGCAGCGAAGCTTATCCGAGAGGTGTACTATCCAGATTGGTTGGCCAACGTAGTGATGGTCAAAAAGGCAAACGGTAAGTGGAGGATGTGTGTGGATTTTACTGACCTGAACAAGGCTTGCCCCAAAGATAGCTATCCATTACCACGCATTGATCAACTGGTGGACTCAACCGCGGGCCATAAACTGCTTAGTTTTATGGACGCTTTCTCAGGATACAACCAGATACGGATGGACGAGGTTGACCAGGAGAAGACCTCATTCGTTACTAGCCAGGGCTTGTTCTGTTATGAAGTAATGCCCTTTGGATTGAAAAACGCTGGAGCAACGTATCAACGACTGGTCAATCACATGTTCCGTCCTCAGATTGGGCGAAATGTCGAAGTGTATGTGGATGATATGTTAGTGAAAAGTTTGGAAGAGGGTAAGCATTTAGATGACTTGCAAGAAACCTTCAACACACTCAGGCGATACAGTATGAAGTTGAACCCCAGTAAATGTGCTTTCGGAGTGGCTTCGGGAAAATTTCTTGGATTCATGGTCTCACACAGGGGGATCGAGGCCAACCCAGAAAAGATCAAGGCAATCCTAGAAATGAAGCCTCCGCAGAATACTAAAGAAGTACAATCTCTCACCGGGCGAGTTGCCGTCCTCAACAGGTTTGTCTCTAAAGCTACTGACAAGTGTTTGCCATTTTTCAAGGTTCTAAAGAAAGCCTTCGAATGGACGGACGAGTGCCAAAGAGCCTTCCAAGATTTGAAGACGTATCTTGTCATGCCCCCGCTGCTAAGTCCGTCCGTGGTAGGAGAGGAACTGTTTTTGTACCTGGCGGTGACCCCGCATGCTGTGAGCTCAGCACTGATAAGAGAGGAAGCAAAAATGCAAAAGCCAGTGTATTACACCAGTAGGGCATTGAGGGGGCGGAAGGACGATATCTGCCAATAGAAAAGCTGGCCTTCGCGCTCATCACGGCTTCCAGGAAGTTAAGACACTACTTCCAAGCCCATGTAATCAATGTTATGACAGATCACCCACTTAAGAAAGCTATGAACAAGTTGGAAGCCGCAGGACGTCTGATCCAATGGGCGGTCGAACTTAGCGAGTTTGATATCCGATACCAACCAAGACATGCTATTAAGGCTCAAGCCCTGGCAGACTTTATTGCGGAGTTCACCCCGAGATGCAACGATGAAGTGCAGGAGGATAAAAATTGGGTGGTCCATGTAGATGGCTCGTCCACACAGCGTGCACGAGGAATAGGGGTGGTTTTACAATCCCCTGAAGGAGACAAGTTGAAGCATAGAGTCCGTCTACAATATCGACCAACTAACAATGAGGTGGAGTATGAAGCTCTGCTTAAAAGGCTAGAATTGGCTAAGTCTGTAGAAGCGGAGTCGGTTCTCGTCCTGGGAGACTCTTCGCTGGTAATGGGCCAAATAAATGGGACATATGAGGCGAAAGAAGAACGAATGAAAAAGTACTTGGAGAGGGTATTACAGCTTGTGGAAAAATTCAAGAAAGCTAACTTCATTCAAATCCCGAGGGAAGAGAATGCAGAAGTAGACACCTTAGCGAAGGAAGCCTCAGCAACCGGAACAACCGAAGAGTATGATGAAATTCAGTACGTCCCGAGTGTAGATCTCCCGGAAGTACAGCAAATAGGGAATGAAGAAAATTGGATGACCCCAATCGTCTCGTATTTGAAGGACGGGAGACTTCTGGAAGCAAGGGACGAAGCTAAAAAACTCAGGATAAAAGTAGCAAGGTACGTCCTTATGGACGAAGTTCTCTATAAGAGGGGCTTTTCTCAACCTTATCTTAGGTGTCTGGCCCCAGAAGAGGCGAACTATGTGCTGAGGGAAGTTCATGAAGGAGCCTGTGGAAACCATTCAGGAGCCAGGTCGCTTATCCAAAAAGTCGTCCGTGCAGGGTACTATTGGCCAACTGTTCAAGTGGATGCAAAAGCTTATGTCAAGGCATGCGACAAGTGCCAACGATTCAGTAATGTCCCCAGACAACCATCAGAGTATCTCACCCCAATGATGGCCCCGTGGCCCTTTGCTCAATGGGGCCTAGATATCCTGGGTCCATTTCCACTTGGAACTAGACAGATGAAATTCTTGGTGGTAGGGATTGACTATTTCACTAAGTGGGTGGAAGCAGAACCATTGGCACACATTACACAGCAGAATGTAAAGAACTTCGTCTGGAAGAATATAGTGTGCAGGTTTGGAGTACCCAGGGTACTAGTTTCCGATAACGGGCGACAGTTTGACAACACCCTTTTCAGGGACTTCTGTCTACACTTTGGAATCCAAAATCATTATTCCTCCCCCGCACATCCACAGGCAAACGGTCAGGCTGAGGTTACAAACCGATCCTTGCTGAAGATCATCAAGACTCGTCTTGAGGGGGCAAAGGGAGTATGGCCAGATGAGTTACCTGGTGTCCTATGGGCATACAGGACGACAGTGAGGACCCCTATAGGGGAGACCCCTTTTAAACTAGCCTATGGAAGTGAAGCAGTTATACCTGCGGAAGTGCACAAGGCTAACCATAGGGTGATGTCATATGAGGAGAAGGATAACGAGGAGCAACTCCGCTTGAACCTCGATCTTATAGACGAAGTAAGGACAGAAGCAGAGCACAGGGCAGCGAAGTACAAGAACCTCATGGCTAGGCAATATGATGCAAGGGTGAAACCAAGACGTTTCAACATAGGAGATCTTGTCCTGAGGAAGGTCTCTTTAGCAACCAAGAACATAGGAGATCTTGTCCTGAGGAAGGACCTTATCTGTAAACGATATTTATGTAATGTACAAAATGTTGTGTGAATTTCAGATTTCCATGGCATTCTCGTTCAAAGCTAACCTACAGGGTGGCTAAGAACAAAATATTTTTTAATTGTCAATCAGACGAGTAAATTCTCTGGACGCGGAGATGTAACGTCTAAAACTTTCCTAAGGGTAAAGCAAGACACCTTTATTTTAGTCAAAGAACAAGGTGGAACCTATAACGAGCCCAAGGCGTATTCGTCCATAAGGGTAAAAAGCAAGGTAAAGGCGTCCTCGTCCAGATCAAAGGACGAGGAAGAACCCATAACTTGCCTAGGCCCTGGGCAAACTTATATAAAGGACGAGGCAAAACGCACGTCCATAATAAAGTCCATAGACGAGATTTTTGAGCCAAAACCCAGTCTACAGACGGGCAAGGTCCATAAGTCCGTGGACGATCAGAGTGCATGACAATTTTTTAGTCTAAGGACGAGAAATAGCCATTGAAATTTTAATAGATGGTTTAAACACACCAAATATGGACGAGTAAAGCAAGAAGCTAAAAAAACGAAACAAAAAATCTCGTCCATACATAAAAGGTAAAATTCACCAACTGTTCAAGGGCGGACAACCAACGTCCAAACACCCTTGCGAAGAACTAGTTTCCATACCTCGTCCTAAGAATTTTGGACGAGATCAGTGTACTTGAATTACATCAAAAGATCCCAAAACAAAGGATCAAAACAAAAAAAAAAAGAAAAAAAAAACTCGTTCTTAAGCAGGAGGGGCACTGGGTGGCTGGGTGGAGGCATCGTCCTCAATATTAACGTCCTCAGAGCTGGTTTGGAGAAGAGAGCTGGTAGCAGCGTTCAAATTAAGTTTGATAGAGTTGAAGTCCACCTCAGGGAAGTTTTCAACAGCGTCCATCCTGAAATCTTCAAAAACCCGCTGCATAGTTGCGGTCCAGCAAGTCTGTAAATTCCTTGGACGCTTTGAACTCCGCAATGGCATCGTCCTTGGCCTTGGAGAGGGAACTACTCAGCTCGTCATTCTTCACTTGAAGGTGGTCGAGACGAGAATCTTTCTCCACCACGGCAGCCTTCAACTCTGCGATCAAATTTTGCTGCTCAGCTTCTTTCTGCTTAGCCTCAGCAGCAACCCTAGCCCATTTCTTACTCTCGTCCCTCACGCTCTTTATGGTCGTCTCCAGCAAAATTCTCGTCTTGTCCAACTCAGTGGCTTGCCTGGACGCTGCGATGAACTTAGACATGGCCTGCAAAAGAGAAATGCTTGGTTAAGACGTCTAAAAGACAGTGAAATAATAAAGGCAAGACGAAAGGAAATTTACCTTAAACAGATCATGAACACCAGAATGTTCGAAATCTTTTAAAGACATGTCATAGCAAGCCTGTATGTCCTCGTCCTTCACAGCTTCTTGAAAACGTTGCCAAGCCAAATCTTCGTTTTCAATTATGTTCGAAGATACCCTCGGCGGGGGCTGAGACGAGACAGACGTAGTCATCCTGGGAGGAGTCTTGGACGAGGTTGTCTCCACAGGTGGAGATACGTCCACATCGATTGTTTGGACGGAGAGGTTGGGCTGAGGCAAAACAGGCTTGGCCACCTTAGACGACTGTTTCATTCTTTTGTCACGACGGCTGGGGAGGCTCCCTAAGTCCAAATTCTTTGGTAGGGACTTCCTTTTGTCCCCAGCAGACGGACGAGTCTGAGGTACAGTGTCAGGACGAGCGTCCCCAGCCTCAGGACGATCCCTCTCGCCAGCTACCTCTTTTCCCTTGTTACCCTTCATTGTCGCCATTCCTAAAACACAAAAAAAAAAGAGTTTTTAGAGCGAACTAAAAAAAAAAAGGGTAAAAGACATCCTGAGTTAGAGGCTTACTTCTCCTTACTGTTATCTCGTGCGCGAGTGCTTCGTCAGAAGGATCAGGACCAAGTCCCCACTTAGCAAGTCGTCTAAGAGTCACTAGGAAGTGGAAACTCCTATCTGCGTATAGACGTGCTCTGTGGACGCGATCACGGTGGAACTTGCTAAGGGAAGGACGCCCAACAGCTGTAAAGGAATGAGTTAGAATGCAAAAAATAATAATAACTTTAAAAAAAAAAAAAAAAGACTTACCCTAAGGACGAAGGTTCCCTAGGTCCCCAGTATAACGACCAAAAGTGTCCCGTCCAACGTTTGAAGGGTTTCCAGCCCAATTCCCGGAGACGAAGAAAAACTCCGTCTTCCACTTTCTGTTAGACGAGGGTAGGGACCTAATCATTCTACAATCTTTGCCCCTGGCAGTAAACTGGTAAAAGCCAAGGGATTGATGAATTTCGGAGGGTTTATAACAGTAGAGGAACTCGTCCACCGTAAGAGGACGGTCCCCCCTAAACACCTCTCTCCATAGGACTTGCATGGAAATGACTAATCTCCATGCGTTTGGGTTAAACTGACATATCCCCAAACCTAACCTAACTAGTAACTCCCTAATGAAAGCGTTTAAAGGGAATCTCAAACCCCCCAGAAGATAAGCCTCATAGACGCCTATCCCAAAACGAGGATCACAACACCATTCTCCACGGACGGGCAACCTAGGGTTAAGCTCGTCTGGGATCTGGTACCATGCCCTCAGATTATCTAACCTTTGTTCGTCTGTTTTAGAAGGTATGTCTACTGCGCAACTAAATACAGTGACCTCCTCCTCGTCCAAAGGGACAGTTGGAGGGACAGACGAGGAAACCCTGGACGAGGTACCTGCCTGGGACCCTGAGAACTTCCTAATTTCTTGTTGTATAGCCTCTAAGGGAAACCTAGGGACGCCGGAAACATATTCCTCGTCCGTAGAGTTTCCCCCATCACTACTACTAGAACCACTAGAACTGGTACTAGACACGGATTGGTACTCGTCTATGGTTTTTTCTAGGCTGTCGCTAGACGACATTTTCTTCAAGAAGATTAAAAAACCTAAAAGACGAGAGAAGAGGGAATACCTGGCTCTAAGATGAATGGAGGCTACGGACGCGAGGAATATCCTAGACGAGGCTCTAGACGAGGAATGTCAAGGAACGAAAATCTTAGAAATGCAAGGGGCAACGCAGGAATTCCCCTATTTATAGGAAATTGACCCGGGCATACAAAACGACACAACCAATAGGGGAGTGACACGTGGCATTCGTCTCGAAAAATGGATCGACGAAACTCGTCACCAATGAGAGTGTGACACGTGGCATCTTGACGTATGGGCTTTCTAGGAACAACGCCTGGTTGTTCGTCTCCTTAGACGACCCATATGAACAAGGGGGCAACTGATGTGCAACGAAAATTCGCTAAGTCATCTCCTGTCTATATGCGTCGTCCAAAGGATAGACGAGGTTATTCATCAGTTACTCGTCCGTCTGTGCTCAACACAGACGGACGGACGAACTTACTATCATCCGTCCGTCCTTGAGGACAGACGGGCTTCTTAGCATTCGTCCGTCTGTAAAGGACGGACGAGCTTGGCAGCATCTCTTCGTCCATAAAGGACAAGGGAGGATTACTGTCTCCGCCGAGTGGAAGAACAAACCGTCACCAGCCAAGCCCAACCGTTGCGAAATACGAACTTCTGAATTAGTTACTTCCGAGCCTGTTGGATTCCTCAACTGTAGGAGCGGTTACCAAGCAAGTAACCGCTTCCCGTATACTATATAAGCACACGCCAATGAAAGAGTAAGGCATTCTATTCTGTTCTTGAGAAACTAAGTTTACATTTCTTCAGTCAGAGACTAACTTCACCATCGGAGGGTTCTTGGCCGGCTTCCACCGGTCTCCTCTGAGTTTTTACTTGTTTTCTCAGGATTCAGTCGCAACTTTACCAAGGCCCGGCATTTTCAGTCCACTGATATCCCAGAGTTCATCAAGGATGATCCTACTAATGCTGTAACAGAAGAGGTATAGGATGTGCTACTTCTTACAGTAGATTGTCCACTTGATGATTAGGTTTTGGACTCAGAAGTTTCGTTTCATACCACTCCACAACAAGAAATCATACAGAACTATGTTGAAGGTGATTTTGGTAAGGTGTATTTGACTGATGGATAGGCCTTGGATGTTGTGGGTATAGGAGACGTTTGGATTCTACTACCCAATGGGTTTGTCTATTTACTGTAGAAGGTTTGACATGTTCTTGCCCTGAAGAGGAATCTGATTTATATAGGACAACTAGATGATGAAGGTTATGCAATACTATTTATTGGTGGTACTTTGAAGGTTACATAGGGAGCCAAGGTATTGGCTCGTGGAAAGTCTGTATATGATCTCAAGTCCAAGAGACACAAATGTAGTTGTTGAAGCAGGTACTGATGCAAGTTTATGGCACCATAGACTTGGCCACATGAGCGAGAAAGGGATGAAGATGCTACTGTCAAAAGAGAAACTACTAGAATTGAAGTCTATTAATTTTGACATGTGTAAAAGTTGCATCTTAGGAAAACAAAAAAGGGTGAGCTTCTTGAAAACTGGCAAGACATCGAAGGCTGGAAAATTGGAGTTAGTATACACTGATTTGTGGGGGCCTTCTTCGGTTGCATCCCTTGGAGGTTCAAGGTATTACATCACTTTCATTGATGACTCAAGCAGAAAAGTATGAGTATATTTTCTGAAAAATAAATCTGATGTATTTGAGACTTTTAAGAAGTGGAAGGTCATGGTTGAGATAGAAACAGGTTTAAAAGTAAAATGTTTGAGGTCAGATAGTGGAGTAGAGTACATAAATGGAGGGTTCAATGAGTATTGTGTTGTACATGGAATTAGGATGGAGAAGACCATTCTTGGGACACCACAGCAGAATGGTATGGCTCAGCGCATGAATAGAACTCTCAATGAGCATGCTAGGAGTATGAGGTTGTATGCTGGATTACCAAAAACTTTCTGGTTTGATGCTGTTAATACTGCAGCTTACCCGATAAACTAAGGACCATCAGTTCCCATGGAGTTTATAATTCTTGAAGAAGTTTGGAGTGGTAAAGAGATAAAGTTTTCCCATTTAAAAGTTTTTGGTTGTATTTCTTATGTTCATATTGATTCTGATATTCATAGTAAACTTGATGCAAAGTCTAAAATATGTTTTTTCATTGGCTATAGTGATGAGAAATTTGGCTACCGATTTTGGGATGAACAAAATCAAAAAAATCACCAAAAGTAGAAATGTGATATTTAATGAACAAGTTATGTACAAAGACAAATAAATTGTAATGCCAGATTTTATAGAGATAGATCAAAAGAAATCTAGGTTTGTCAACTTAGATGAATTGACTGAAAATACTGTCCAAAAAGAGGTGAAGAAGATAAGGAGAATGTAAATTCACAAGTAGATCAGAGTACACCTATAGTTGAAGTCCGTAGATCTTCTAGGATCACTAGACCTCCACAACATTATTCACCTGCTCTAAATTATCTCCTGTTGACTGATGGTGATGAGCCAAAGTGTTATGATGAAGCCTTACAAGATGAGAATTCAAGCAAGTGAGAGTTAGCCATGAAGGATGAGATGGATTCTTTGTTGGGGAATCAAATATGGGAACTGGCTAAATTGCCAGAAGGAAAGAAGGTTTTTCACAATAAGTGGGTATATAGAATAAAGAATGAGCATGATGATAACAAGCACTACAAAGCCAGATTAGTTGTCAAAAGGTTCTAGCAAAAGAAGGGCATTGACTACTCGGAAATATTTTCTCCAATTATGAAGATGTCAACAATTAGACTAGTACTAGGAATGGTGGTTGTAGAGAATCTACATCTTGAGCAGTTAGATATGAAGACGGCATTTCTTCATGGTGACTTGGAGGAAGACATTTACATGAGTCAGCTAGAAGGGATTATTGTTCAAGGACAAAAGAGTCTAGTCTGCAAACTGAGAAAGTGCTTGTATGGCCTAAAACAAGTTTCAAGACAGTGGTACAAGAAATTTTACAGTTTTATGTATAGAACTGGGTTCAAGAGATGTGAAGCTGATCATTGTAGGTATGTTAAGCTCTTTGACAACTCTTATATCATATTAGTGTTGTATGTGGATGATATGCTCATTGCAGGGTCTAGTACTAAGGAGATGAATAATTTGAAGAAGCACTTGTCAAAATAGTTTGCAATGAAGGATTTGGGAGATGCAAAACAAATCTTTGGTATGAGAATCACTAGAGAAAAGGCTAATGGCACATTGAAGCATTCACAGACAAAATATGTGAAGAAGATTCTTAGCAAGTTCAACATGAATGAAGCTAAACCAGTGAGCACATCCTTGGGTAGTCATTTCAGACTAAGTAAAGAATAGTCATTGAAGACAAAAGAAGAAAAGGACCATATGAGCAAGGTACCCTATGCCTCAGCTATTGGTAACCTAATGTATGCTATGGTGTGTATAAGGCCAGACATTGCACATGCATGAGTTGTGAATAGATACATGAGTAGGCTAGGAAAGCAACAATGGGAGGCGCTCAAGTGGAAGTTTGAAACTACAGGGTTATGTAGATGTTGATTTAGCAGGTGATATTGATAATAGAAAGAGTACTATTGGGTTTGTATTTACTTTGGGTTGTACAACTATATCTTGGGATTTAATTCAACAAAAGATTGTTTCTTTATCTACTATAGAAGCTGAATATGTTGCAGCGACTAAAGCTGGAGAGGAGATTATTTGCCTACATAGCTTCTTGGATGAATTGGGTAAAAAGCAGGAAATGGGCATTCTACACAGTGACAACCAGAGAGTGATTTTTCTTGCTAAAAATTCAGTTTTTCATTCAAAGTCAAAGCATATATAGATGAGATACCATTTCATCCGTTTCCTTCTTGAAGATCGTAAAGTTGTGATTTCCAACTATCTTGTGTTGACTTTAATTTTGTACTAAATTTGATTGTAATTTCTTCAATTATTTTCCTTGAATATATATGGGTTTATTTGTAAGGGATGAGTGTGAGAGATTAGTGAAGAATCAAGATTCAAAAGGTGAATCAGTGGAATTCGTGATTAGCTTGTGAGAAGTAATCCGTAAAAAGGCCACGTGTGGAGCACATGATTGGAAGATGAAGAGTTATTCCAAACTATCAATTTCGCGAGTGTTTCATGAGAAGGGCCATCCCATGAAGTACTTGTGAAAGTTTTTGTTTGGCAAAAAGTTTTGATGCTTTTCCAAATTCTTAACCCACATTATAAATACCTCATTAGCCACGAATTGTAGAGAGTGCTTTTCAGAGAGAAAACCCTAGCAAATATACTTGAGAGTTAGAGATTGTCATACTCACAATCATCTACACATTTCCTTGTGGTTTTCCTCAACTCCTACCTCTCAATCTCTAAATCCTTGAGAGGTTGATAGCTGAAACACTTACCACACACATTCTGAGTGTCAAGTGAGATTTTGGTCTTGTTGGGAAGCATTGGAAGTAGCCAATCATTGGCGGATGCAATTGGGTTGAATTGCGGAATTCGAAAAGTTAGAGAAGACAAGACTCTGAGAAGTCCATTGTTTGCAGAAGCTTGGAGGGTCTTTTATTATTCGTGTACTCCAACTTTATTATCTAGTAGATCGATTTTGACTTGGAGGGTCACGGAGAGGTTTTATTCAAAGTTCTTTGGTTTCCTCTTTGATAACACGTCTTGGTGTTATCTTGTATTTACATCTCTCTTCCCTACTCTTTTAGCTTTCATTTTATTGTTGATGATGGATGAATATGGCTTAGGGTACCTTTATCAGTTCATTGCACTTATTTACTCTTGTTTCGCATTTAGTTTAAGTTAGAGTAAAAGCAATCTAGCCATAATTTTTAATTGGGGGTCTGAACAAGCTCTTGGATTTTAGCACAAATCCGAGCTTTCAATTGGTATCAAAGTAGGTACACTTGTCGAATTTCAATATCCTAGTGTGATCCAAGACCTTGTGTAGGACGTATAGATCTCAATCTCTTAATGCACCTCCCTACTTTGATGGGAGTAACTATGCTTTTTGGAAAGTACATATGCGTGCTTTTATTTGTACGATTGATGATACAGTGTGGGATTCCATCGAAAATAGTTGGGTAAGACGCACAACAGCCAAATCCGAATAGGATAAGGTTGCTCTTGCTTTGGCAAACGCCAATAGCAAAGCTATTAATGCTATTTTTTGTGGTGTTTCTACTAATGAGTTTCATAGGATTTTGCATGTGAAGACCGCCAAAGAGGCATGGACCACTCTTGAGACAACCTATGAAGGTACTAAGAAGGTTAAGGACACCAAGCTTCAAATGCTCACTGCTCGATTTAAGGAAGTGAAGATGAGTGACTGTAATACCCACATACTTTTATTTGAGGTTATTATTAAGTTTTCTTCTAAATAAAATTGATGGGCCATAGGTATTATTTTTATTAATAACTGCAGCCCGCTATCCCACTAAACCCACATCTCTAATACAAACTACAGGGCAGAGGAAGAGATAATTTGGTTTTTCATAGGAAGGGTTTTATCAAAGAGGCTAAGAGGTGTTTTCCTTGGGGTTTAGCACAAATACAATTGAAGAGGCAACCAATTGTTCCAGGTATGATTTTGTTAAAATTTTATCATGGAAAACTTTAGTGATGTGTAGATTGTTGAATTGGTAATTTCTTAGATTACAATTTACACTGTTTCAATAATTCTGGAATCCTAGGTTGCCACTGTTCGGACCCTAGAACAAAAGCCGAAATTATTAAATCCATGAATAAGGCTTGCATCATTTTTGTAGGGCTATAAAAACTTTTGGGCTGTTGATATATACTGTAATGTTAATTTTGATTTGTTGGAGAATTTGCACCCAACCCCACACATGTTTCACTAGCTAGCTCTCATTTTGTCAAAGTCCAATTTCTCTGATTGATGGATTGATGGCCTTGGTAGTCTTTGCCTAGACTTTGACTAGTCCAAACATTATGAACCATTCAGGTTCAACACTTCTACAATTGTATTAAAGGATAATAACAGATTTGAGATTTCATACCAAAATTCTTATATTAAATCCGTAGGGTCAATGGATGTTAAATTCATGAGCGGAATCATATTGGTTTTAGGCCCACCATTTGCATTGGGGATTATACATTAAATCCTAAAGTGTTGGCTATTGCATTCCTCATGGTAAAATGAGTTTCGATTAATGCAAGGAATGCATTATTGATTAGAATATCATCGGTTAGAAAAATGTTAATTTAGTATTGAAAGCGTTATTAGTTCAGCAAAGTATAATCCTAGTGAGTCCATTTGTATAGTTCTATAAGCTTTATATTTTGTAGAGGATATTATGTATATTTTATGATTGATGATAGGTCCTATTTAAGAGTGTTTTAAGGCTTTTTGGAGGTTGTTTCGGCTGGACTTTCAAAGTGATTCTAGTGTTGTAAGTAATTATGCATAATATGCATAGATTTTGTTCTTTAGGTTCTTAGAAGTTAAGGCCTTGTTTGGATTTTTTTTTTGATCACTCATCACTCCTCACTCAATTTCCGTCACTCATCACTCATCACTTAAAACACCCCACCTTGTTTGGCACCATCACTCACTTGTCATCACTCAATATTTTTTAACTGTTTGTGGGACCCACCCACTGACCCAATGTCAGTTGACTTTTCTCTCTTTCATTTTTTTTTTCTTTTTCCCCTTCCTCTCCCCTTCATTTTTTTCTTCATTTCCCCCTGTTTTTCTCTGCTTTTCTCTTCATCCATGTTAACACATATTTTAATCAAGCCCACCATGATCCTTATTTTCATACTTTTCCTAGATCTACAATATAACCAAATGGCTATCCAGTAATTTATTAAGCTATCCAGTATTTTTCTTTTCCAAAAACCCAAAAAAAAACCAACACCGCAGGTGCCGCTACAACCCACAGTGACAACAGTAGCAACAGCAACAGCAACATCAACAATGATGACAACTTCGACATCAATAGCGGCGACAACTTCGACAAACTCGAGAAGAAAAAAAAGGAATGGAAACCCAGTGAAAAAAAAAAAAAAAAAAAAACCAAGTCCAGAAACCAACGTAAAAAGAAAAGAAAAGAAGAAGAAAAAAAAAAAAAAAAACCAAACCCAGAAAGTGAAAAAAAAAAAAAAAAAAAAAAAAAAAAAAAAAAAGGGAACCCAAGCCCAGAAACCAACGTGAAAAGACAAGAAAAGAAGAAGAAGAAAAAAAAAAAGAACCAAACCCAGAAAGTGAAAAGAAAAAAAAAAAAGAAAAAAAAACCCAAGCCCAGAAACCAACGTGAAAAGAAGAAAAAAAGAAAAGGAGAATAGAAAAGAAAAGAAGAAAAAAAAAAAAAAAAAGAACCAAACCTAGAAAGTGGAAAGAAAAGAGAAGAAAAAAAGAAGAAGAAGAAGAGGGGAATAGAGAGAGCCAAGACCAAAAAAAAATGCCATTGAGTGATGAGTTATGGAAACTGAAAACAGCTAAAATGTGTTTTCAATTTCCATAACTCATCACTCAAAAATCAAAGAATTAAGTGATAGAAACAAAGTTATTGAAATCCAAACGACCTTTTGAGTCATGGGTCCCATCATTTTTGATTTATGAGTTATGGAAATAGAGTTATGAGTTATGGAAACAGCAAATCCAAACACCCCCTAAAGGTTTTCAAAAGTTATGTTTTTAAAGCTTACGTTTTCTAAAGTTTATCGAAAGCACTATTTTTACATCATTGAAAGAGAAACTTCGACTTTTAGACTATGTTTTAAAGAGAAATTTTGAATTTTAAATAACGTTTTGAATTTCCAAATCTCATGTAAAAGATGATTTCTAAACTAAACTAATTTCAGAAAATAATTGAGTTTCAAAGTAAGTTTTCTAAAAAGGTTCTTGTTCTTTGAGTTTGTTTAAAACCATGTGATCTTTCAAAGTCATATTCTTATTTTTCAAATGGTATTTAAGACGTTTCTTTTAGCAAATTGGGTTTTCAAACTTACTCAAGAATTGTAAAAATATTTATATAAACTCTTCAATTCTTATTCATTCCCTAAGAGAGTCAAGCATCTTTTGATTCTGTTTCAATTCAATATTGTGATATTCAATATGTCTCTATATCTAGAATAATTGTTAATATTAAAAAAATTATTCTATTCAATATATATTTTGTTTTGTGATATGTGACTCAAAAATGAGTGTTTTTAGAATTGATTAGATATATGTGTAAATCCGCTCACAGGATTGTATGTGAGAATATGTGTTGATCTCTCATCAGCAAGGGTTAGATGTTGGTATCTGCTCACAGAATTGTATGTGAGAATATGTGATATATATATATATATGTGACACTATGCTCTGATCAATTATCTTCATGTGTTTTCGAATGACTTTAAGATTTGATTATATATGTATTAAGTGGTTCTTTATATGTTTGGAAAACTATACGTGATATTTTGAGTGAAATCGTGAAATCAAACTCGTGCTTTGCTCAACTCTATTCCGTTGTATATTCTGTATAATTACTTACCAGATGTGTGGCTCACCCCATCAATTACTGTTTTCATATTAAAGTATAGTTGGAGATATAGAACTTTTGGATCGCTTTGTAAGATTCATGGTAGAGCATGGAAGTTGTAGGTGACTTCAATATTACTTGAAGACTTATAGAATTTTAGTTACCTTTATTTTGTAATTCATGTTTTCTATAGTGGAGATTATTTCCAATTTGTGGAGTTTAGATTTTTGTAAGAGGTTTTATTTAAGAGTATTGTTTCTTTGGAGTTTTAATTTATTTTGGATTAATTATGTTTATGGAGTTATATAAGTTCAGTAGGTTAGTCATGCAGCTAAATTCATGTTCCATGGATTTGGGTCGTGACAGTGACGATGAGTCATTTGATTCCTTTTATGGAAGACTAAATGAGATTGTGATTGCCAAACTCAATCTTGGAGAGAAGATTGAAGATGCCAAAGTTGTGAGGAAGATTTTGAGATCCTTATCCGAATCTTTCCAGGCTAAGGTCACCGTCATTGAGGAGAGTAAGGATTTGGATGAGATCAAGATTCAAGAACATATTGTTTCTCTCCAAACCTATGAGCTCGGACTACCCTCACACAAGTCTAGCTAATCACTCACTTTTAAGACCATAAATGAGAGAACCGGTGATTCCTTTGGTGAAGACGATGTAGAAAAAGAGGTGGCATTTCTTGTAAAGAACATCTGAAAATTTCTCAAAATGCAGAATAATGGGAAGTCATTTGGCAAAGGAAAGTTTTCATCCCCCAAAAATGACAAGGGGGAGTTCAAGAAAAAGGATGGGAAAGACTCGTCATCACCCCAATGAATTGTGTGCTATGAATGCAACAGTCATGGACATCTAAAGAAAAAATCTCCAAACTACTTGAGAGGAAAAGGGTAAAGTTCTTGCTACTACCCTCAGTGACTCAGAGAGCTCAAACTTCGATGCAGAAGGAGAATGTGATAGTGATGGAAACTATTCAGCTTTCATGGCAATCACCACCATTGATTTTAGAGATGAGTTGAACGACTTGGTTGATGAACTAGGTGTACATTCCGGAAGTGAAGAAGTTAATGTTTTGGAAGATGAGGATGAGTACCTCAATGAAGGTGAGAAGAACCTTCAAGAAGTGTATGATGCCTTACGTGAAGATTTTGTCAAATATGCCAAAGTTGCAAAGAATGCTGTTAAGAAGATGAAGAAGATTGAAGAAGAGCACAAATCCACTCTTGTGCAACTTAATGAAGCTAAATGTGAAGTTGAAGAGCTGAAGGAAAAGTTGTTAAAGGCCTACTCTAAAATCAAGTTTCTTGAACTTGAAATAATTAAAGCAAATGTCAAAGTGGAGCACATTTTCACTAGGAAACTTGATAGCATGCTATCATCTCAAAGCCTTTAAATGACAAGAATGGTTTGGGTTATACCAGTGATGGAAGCTCAAGTAGTGAACCTAAGAAGGAGATGAAGTTTGTGTCAGCAAAGAATGTAGAGAAGCCCAAGGTTGAGATCCCTATTGTTGAGAAGAAAGTTATTGGTTCAAGACCAAAGGAAAAAGGGAAGTCATTACCCAAAAATCAAAGTGATGGAGATCAAGGCACCGCTTCGAAGGATCTCGTTCAAGTACCAATTGGGCCGGTTACGAGAGCACAAGCAAAGAAGTTCCAGGATGTACTTAACGGACTCATCCAAGAGTTATGGGCTCAAGCAAATTCATGGAGGCCCATTGAGCATGATCCACGTGGGCAACAAAAAATCGTCACCTTGATTCAAGTTCTAGAAGGATTCGGTCAAGGCTAAGAATTGGCATGAAATATTTTGGGTCTATGTAAAAAACGTTATTCTAGGTTTAGGTGATTTATTTCCTTATTTTTAGGTGCATTTAATGCTTTTTAGGTCAAACTTTATTCCTAATATGGTTAGGTATCAATTAGGAGTTATTTTAGAATATATTTTCTTGTTTGTCAAGTTTTATGGAGCCCTTAAATAGTCATCTAAGTCTGTAAACGTTTTTCAGACATTATTGATAAAACTTGTAAGGTTTATTCTCTTTGGTTCTTTGAAGAACTACTTGAACTTATCGGGAATTCCCGTGGCGTTCATCTCGACTTATCAAACGGAGTTTCCACCATCGTTTGTGGCGTCTTCCTTATACCAAGGTTCTTGTTTGTCATAAACAACAAGTCGAGGTCTCCCATTTGAATCTGTCCATAGAACGATCTTGGATTCCCTTTCGTTGTTGGGTCTCGTTATTCTTGACGGGGTTCACATCACAAAGGGGACCTCATGTGAAGCATTTCTGTCATTATAGTGGTGTATGAGAATACACAAGGCCAAATTGCTTCAAGCTTCAGGCACTCAAGAGGGTTGATTCTTTGCATGGTCAAGACAACTGAAGAAGAATGCCAAAGGGAATTCAAGCTAAAGGAGAAAGTGAGGGACAACTCATTGGAGATGTTGAAAAACATTTCACTATGCCTAGCTAGCTTCACCCCAAGGTTTGAAAGTTATGTCAATCATACCCCACCTTCTAAGGATCTCACCCAAATTAAACACTCATATAACGTTGGTGAAGAAGGGTACTCATGCATGATCACTCATTATGCCCATGCATTAATACTTCCAACGTATTAGGGTATAGTTTCATGCTTCATGACATATGCAATCTTCTTGTGTCATTGCTTCCGTTTTAGCATGTTTCTTTTGTAGGTCTTTGTTCATTTACCTTGTTTTGTTTTTCTTACTTTATTGCTTTGTTTTTTTAGTATGTTGAAAAATTCAAAAACCCATAAAAAGTGAAAAATCTTAAAAAGTTTGATTGTTTGTATTGTGTATATCACATGTTGAGTTTGGCCTAGTACCTTTGTACTATGGCGTAGTGCATTTACAAGCTTAGCTTGTTATGTATGCACAATTTTTTAAGTGTGAGTGACATCTAGAAATCTACGTTTGTTTGTTGTAAATAGATCTTCAAACTTGTCATGAATGATTAGTCAATAGTCTTGTTTGATCTTGATACATGCGTAGACTTGTGCCTATATATCTCTTCATATTTATTTTTATGTCAAAAGCTCTACAAACGTCAATCTCTAAAAGAGAAAGAGCTAGAAAAGCCTTGCTTTGAAAACTAGTTTGACTAGGGAAAGGCAGAGCAAAAATTGTATTCATTTGTATGATGCCAAAGCCAAAGGCTTATTCGTCAAAGAAATATCAAAAATTTCTTGGCATTGCTTCCCAAAAATTGAGTTGTATAGATCAAAAAGCATGAAAAATGGAAGCCAAATGAAAAGCTTTCAATCAAATGTAAACACTTTGGTGGGGGGTCATATATGTTCATTTTTACTTGTGAGATAGGTCACTTGACTTCGTACTAGTTGTGTATGACTTGATTGAATTGATCATTGAAGTTTCATACTAGACTATGGACTAATTCATACTTGATTTACACACATAACACACAAGTCTAATGTTCAATGAATGCCTATTTCATTTGTGTAATTGTATGTGTTCAAATGTGATATGTATATACTCAATTGCTTGATGATCAAACCCAAAAAGATTTTTGAGTATTTTATTTGTTTTTGAAAGTGTTTTTGTATATCACTTTTGTGTTTGAAGAGTTTTTCCAAAAAGCCAAATTAGTTTTATTGAAAAATTCCACCAGAGGCATTTTTGTGAGTAAGTTGCAAGTAAGTCTTCTCGTAGCCTATTTGCGAAAATGAGGAAGCTAATTTCTAATTCTTCCAAAATTTTACACAGAGAGTTTTGCGACACTTTTGTGAGCGAGATAAAGCTTCCCACAAAACTAGCCCTGTGCATTTGAGGCATTTCGCGAGTGCTTCATGAGTACTTCGCAAGTACCCTTTTTGTGAAATGACCGAATTTTCAGTTTTTTAAAGGCCAAACAATGATAGTTTTTCAAATCTTGTGTTTTTCCTCCTCTGTGCCTCTCTCAACCCAAAACATTATTTTCTCCAAAAACTCAATAAAAACTCAAGGGCTTTCATCTCTAAGACTCATCTAAGGTATGTTTTAACACTTTTTCACTTTTGATTCCTTAGATTAAGCCTTAGATTCTAGTATTTTTACGGTTGGTTTATTTTAAAAGGGTTGGGAAAATTTCAAGTTTTTGTCAAATATTTTCAATTTTCTTGATTGGGTTGTCTCCCATTGTGTTTGTTTGTGTTTTTGTTGGCCCTAAGTGGCATTTTAACATGTATTTAGACAAGATTTCCTTATGTTCATGCATTGTTTCATATGTTAGTGGAATGTGTGCACTCTAAGTGTTCGATAAAATTCCTAAATGGTGTTTTCTCATTGTTTTGGACTCCGATGAGTACCATTTTTTTTTTTGGGGATTACCATGTTTTTACATAACTAACATGTTTTGATTATTGGTCGTGTGTTTTACGCACTTTGTCCCATGAGTGCTTTGTCATGCATTGCTCATGCATCTCACATGCACACCACAAGCACACTTGATGCACACACTCTATCACTTGACATGTTTTGCATTTTACTCATGCTATGTAAGTCTTGTTAGACCTTTAGCACTTAAAACATGATTTTGTGACCTTATTTGCTTGTCTAATTGCTATTTAGGACTATTTTGTTCGTTTTTATGGACTAACTTGAATCTAATCAAGTTTGTTTCCATGTTTGTGTTTGTTGTTGTTTGTTTGTGTTGGTGTTCATTTTGTAGATGTCTCCTCGTCAGAAATCAGTAGCAAAGAAGTCTTCAAAGCGTCCCTGCCCCTCCTCCGACTCATTTAGAAATGATGATGCTAGTATAGCCATCATTGATCATTACAAACGGGCCTCGATCGTCTTAGAGAGGACTGTGGATCTTGAATCCCTAAAGGACACTTTCATTCTGGAAGTGTTCAAGGAAAGGACGTCATCATTAGGGAATTCTTCACTAATGCTTTTGTGGAAGGCGACTACATCAACTGTTGGTTAAGGGGGAGAGAGTTCTCAGTTTCAAGGGAGTCAATTCAAGAGGTCTTGGAGAAAGTAGAAACTTGAGCCTTTTATGCAAGTTCTTAGAGGACAACTCAAGAAAAGGGCCTTGCACACGATTGAGTTCACCCTTGAAATGCGAGCGTTGGCCTATATCATGATCTTCAACCTCTACCTGGTGAAGAACTTAACGACATTGTTAGCCCCAAGGTCCGTGTTCCTATATGATTTCTTCACTCACAGAGAGATTGACATCTTTGGTCACATTTATCACCTCTTCGGTGTATCTCAAATTCCGAGAGATGAAGAAGTTGAAGAAGGAAGCAACACTGATAGAAATTGATTAATTCACTTCCGTACCGGAGGATACTCCACAGCCTTCTTCTTCTCAAGTTCAAGCAAGAGTAGCCGACCACCTTGATCTTATACTTGGAAGGGTTGAAGAGTTGCATATAATGCTAGCTTCACACATCATCTACTCCACAACTTAAGTCACTTACCTTGAAGGCCAAATCACTGCCTTATCTTCTCAAATTCAAGACATGATGGAGAAATCTAACTCGGAGTTCAATGCATTCTAGTACCTTTGGCCATTTCGGTCAAAAAGAGGGAGTAGATTAGCTTGAAGGGGAGTACAGCTTGAGGGGGAGTAGTAACATCATTAGTTTATTTTGGTGGTTTCTAGTTTTTTATTTTTATATTTTTTTATGCTTTTATAACTTTTGGAAATTTACAATGCTTTATTTAAAGCTTTCAAGTACTTTAGTTTAAAACATAGTTCTCTTTAGTACTTTATGTTTTTTGGTTTTTATAGCCGTTCCTTGATGCTTATTGTTTTCTATTGCTTATTGCCTTAGTTTCTTTAATGCATCATGTGGTATGTTGGACATGCAATTGATTTTAGCGTTACTCTTAATTGCATTGCGTGTCCAAATGATCATTTACATGTTAAATGTTCATTGTGATCATTTCCCAATGACTATTTATGTTTGATCAAGTTATGTTTTATGTCTTATATTTCACGTGGTATCTTGATCGCATTTTACTTGTTCTTTATACATGCCTTGTGTTCTACTTGTCTTGTGCTTAATGAAATTTACTTGTTATGTGCAAGTGTTTCAGGGTACAGGTGTATATGGTTCAAGTGCTTCACAGCTTTTAGATTTAGGTGTGAATGGGTTTTGCCTGTGTTCCCAAACTCA